>NC_063165.1:48078383-48340883 GCF_023159225.1 Perognathus longimembris pacificus | reverse complement strand
CCAGTCCATCCTCCCCTAGCTGTATTATCTCCAACAAGTTACTTAACCTTTTTGAGCTTCAGTTCTCTTTTTTTTTTATTCTAATTTTATTTATTTATTTATTTATTTATTTATTTATTTTTGCCAGTCCTGGGCCTTGGACTCAGGGCCTGAGCACTGTCCCTGGCTTCCTTCTGCTCAAGGCTAGTACTCTGCCACTTGAGTCACAGCGCCACTTCTGGCCATTTTCTGTATATGTGGTGCTGGGGAATCGAACCCAGGGCTTCATGTATACGAGGCAAGCGCTCTTGCCACTACGCTATATCCCCAGCCCCAGCTTCAGTTCTCTTAAGAGGAAAATAGGGGGAAATTGGTGGAACAAATGATGTTTAATTTAGGCAGAGTTGTTAAGGATTGAGGATGGTATTTGAGACATGCCTAGTCTAGCAAATCATAAACAGTAGCTAGTGTCTTTATTCCTTTTTTTTTATTTTTAGTCTCTCCAATCACATTTAAGAGCAGCTCAGCCTCCTGGGCTCTGTGGAGTCTCAGGGTCTGTGACGTTGAATGCAGATAGCACTGCCTGACAATGAATCATGGGGCTCGTAGCTACGGACAGCTCTTCCCTCATCTCTTGTGTTCTTCTTTAACATTGGTGTTGTTATTAAACATTTCACATATGCCTCATTCTCAAAGATGTTGTAAATCCTTGAAGGCAAACCCAGTGGCCCAGGATTATTTATACTCCACCAGGGAGCCTTATCCAGCCCAAAGTATAAAGTGGCCTCCTGTACAAGACTGAACCTTCAGTTGACTAATTATTTGGCTTGAAAGGAGGTTAGTACCGAAGACGTCTGGGGAAAGGCTGGATATTTTTATTTTTTCATGACAAAGTCTTGCTATATAGCCCAGGCTGGCCTCTATCTTGCAACCCACTTACCTCAGTCTCCTGACAGCTGGAATTACAGGTGTGCACCATCTTGCCTGGCATGGCATAGGGAATGGATTTGGAAAATAGATGGAGGCCAGCTAAGAATGCCAAAGGAGGAAATTGACTTCAATTTTGTGGCTGTGGGCGCTAAAGTGCTTGTGACGCAGTGGAATGAAGTCTCCGGCTGCATGGAATGGTGTTTTACTATGACCAGTTGGACAGTGGCTAGCAGTCTTGACATGGGCAGGTGGCCCCTAACACAGTTCTGCAGAGGGAACAAGGAGGTTGATATTGTGTCCAATGCACATCTACCATGGAACACGGTGTCAGGAAACTGATTGTATTCTGATGTTTTTGTCCTTTCTTGCTTCATGAGTTTGAGGTAGGAGCTTGGAATGGATAATGAAAACCTTACCAGGTGGATCCAAAATGTATAAAATGCAAAGTCACATTATTGCGAGGTTAATAAAATGACGCAAGCAGGTATGTGCAGCCAGCATCGATTCTAGGTGCCTGGAAGCTCATCACAATATATAAGAATTTGTACTATCATGAGGTGTGTGCCACAGGGTATTATTGTGTCCTAAGAGAGATATTTCATGCATCCATCTTCATTCTCTCCAAAGCTGGCATGAGGAGAGGGGAGGTAAGCAGAGGGGAACCATTAAGCATCCTCTTCTGATCAGGGAGTTGTTTCCAATTGCCTTCTTCCACCCAGGCAAATCTCAGCATTACAGGGCACAGCCAAGACTCTGGTTTGGCCAGAGAAGAGCAAGGCACACATGAGGAAGAGCCAAGGGAAATGAGCCATTGTTGGGATTCATGAAGCAGATGCTCAATGCAAGAATTATCTCCCTTCTCTGTCCAGCAGGCCTTTTGCCCTGTCATTCAGGGTGGGTGCGGTACGTACATCATCTCATTCACAGAGCCTCTTGCTTGCTCTGAGAGCAGAAAGGTCCCTGCTTATTTGGCATCTCCTCTCAACCAAGCCATTGTACTTCCTCAGTGTTAAGTAATGGCCATTTGCTCTCAAACCCCAGGATGGCCTTTCTATACTGGATAGCTCCTATTGTGAGACAGTCGCTACAGGGAGCTGGAATCTGCCTGCTCACATCTCTACCATCCATCTGTATTCCACCTTCAAGCCCATGGGATAAACATGTTCACTTTTGTTATGGCTGCTTGAGACGATACAGTAAAACAACAACAACAACAACAACAACAAAACAAAAACGTGGTGATATATTATTGGCCTGGTGGCTCCATTTATGAAAAAAACCCTAAATTGCCTCAGGTTTCCACAGTCAAAAGCAAACTGTAACTCTCTTCAGCCTGGAGCTTTCATTTTCTTAAGAGTGTCCCCCTGTTCTGTTAGCTTTGAAGTACCCTTTGGCAGATGAGGGGGTGATCCACTTGAGCCAGCGCGACAGTGATCCCCTTTAGTTTGTCACAGCAAGAAAGCATAGGTACTGGCCATAGGGAGTCTCAAAGGAACCTCAGGCTGACAGGGCCAGAGACAGAGGCCAGAGCAGGGGAGGAGAGTCTGGTTTCCCCCTCCTTCTTTAGGACTTAAACAACACAGGAGATAATCAGAGGGCCTGAAAGGGGAGCTTGCGGCCAGCCTCCACTCTGCAATTGTCTCCCCTTTTCCTATTCTCCCACCGATTGGAAAAACAAGGCACTTTGCCTCTTGGCTTGAGATCCTGACAAAAGTGGCCCTGGAAGAGCAGTTCCCAACTGTGGCTCATCACTGGAGTCCTGGAGGGTGAGGGTGGGGCACTGTTGAAAGATTCTAGTGCCTTTCCTAGGCCCCAAGGCCCTTTTGTTCTGTTCACTGGAGAGTTTTGAGAGGTACCCAGGAGATTCTGATTTGCAATGGAGACTGGGAACAACTGCTCTAGAACTGGAGAGGCTCTGAGGAGTAAGGAACACAAAGCACCTCAGGTTCCTCCAGAGTCTTCTTTTCTGCTTTAGTCTTACATAAGTAGCTGCAAATTTTCTTTGTTTTGTTTTTTGTTTTTTTGTTTTTTGCCAGTCCTGAAGCTTGAACTCAGGGCCTGAGCACTGTCCCTGGCTTCTTTTTGCTCAAGGCTAGCACTCTACCACTTAAGCCACAGCACCACTTCTGGCTTTTTCTATATATGTGGTGCTGAGGAATCAAACCCAGGGCTTTATGTATACGAGGCGAGCACTTTACCACTAGGCCATATTCCCAGCACAAATTAACTTTTTGTTGTTGTTGTTGCCAGTCCTGGGTCTTGAACTCAGGGCCTGAGCACTGTCCCTGGCTTCTTTTTGCTTAAGGCTAGCACTCTACCACTTGAGCCACAGCACCACTTCTGGCCGTTTTCTATATATGATGCTGAGGAATCGAACCCAGGGCTTCATGTATACGAAGCAAGCACTCTTGCCACTAGGCCATATTCCCAGCCCCAGATGCAAATTTTCTGTCCTTAACTATTTTCTTTACTGGTCAGCACTTGCTTTTGATGGATGGAATTGTATCTCTTATTATTCTCCATTAGAAGTCATGGCTAGTTCCTTCTTACCTAGTTAATTTACTGTGCTTATGAATTCCCTATCAGTTGCCTCTTGAGTTTGATGTCCTTTTTTGGAGGTTGGGGGGAAAACCCAGGTATGGGTTTTGATTTCTGCTCACTTGAATCTGCTAGCAGTCTTCTTGGCTTAAGCATCTACTATTCAGCAGACTCTCAAAGCCATGCTGGTGGGAACTTATGTGCACATGGATTGTGTTGAGCCCCATGATGTCTGCTTTGATAGATTCTGCTGTTGAAACACCATTGGATCAAACTGTTAAGCCCAGAGGAAAGTGGGAGCACAATTTTATTGTATGACTTGCACAAATTGTTCTTTGAGTGAGTAATGTAGAAGCAGATTCACTAGCAACAGGTATTTTGGATTCCTTGGTAGACCACAGTGTTTTTATTGATCCTCACTAAGGGGCTCACCCTCTGAGGCCCCAAGCATCACTTCACTTATATAAGATAATTGATCATTGGTCTAAGCCACTCAGTGGCACATGCTTTCAATCCCAGCCACTCAGAAGGCAGAGATCACTATTTCAGGCTAGCATCAGGGGAGGGGAAAAGTTAGCAAGATTCAACTTCAAAAATAAACCTACGGGCTGGGAATATGGCCTAGTGGCAAGAGTGCTTGCCTTGTATACATGAAGCCCAGGGTTTGATTCCCCAGCACCACATATATAGAAAATGGCCAGAAGTTGTGCTGTGGCTCAAGTGGCAGAGTGCTAGCCTTGAGCAAAAAGAAGCCAGGGACAGTGCTCAGGCCCTGAGTCCAAGGCCCAGGACTGGCAAAAAATAATAATAATAATGACAAAAATAAACCTACCAGGTTGAGGATATGGCCTAGTGGCAAGAGTGCTTGCCTCATATATATACATGAAGCCCTGGGTTCAATTCCCCAGCACCACATATACAGAAAATGGCCAGAAGTGGAGCTGTGGCTCAAATGGTAGAGTGCTAGCCTTGAGCAAAAAGAAGCCAGGGACAGTGCTCACTCAGGCCCTGAGTCCAAGGCCCAGGACTGGCCAAAAAATAAACCTACCATGGTGGTTCCATGCTATGCACGTGGTCCCAGCCACACAGGAGGCAGAGGCCAGGGAATTATGGTTAGACCCTGTCTGAGAAACAAACTAAAGGAAAAAGGTGGAGAAGCAAGAGGGAGAGCCAAGCTTCAGGTCCAGTGGTATGAGGTGGGGTATGTGGGGGGCAGGGGATGTGGAGGGGTGGATCATGAGTTAGCCTGGGACAGAGGACAATATTGTTTTCTTTAGCTCCTTCAGGACATCGTAAAGCTTCGCACAGAAATTCTTTTCTTTCTGGGGCCCATAACCTGTTGAACTCCCTGAAAATAAAGGACTCATCTGACAGGAGAGTATCTTGAAGTCTCAAGAGAAAGAAATCATCTGTCCTGGAGACGTGCAAAGCTAAACCCCATAGCTCCTGTCTCTACTCCTACATCTGCCAGCATCCTAGGCCCCTTTGGCCAGGGGGAAAATCCCTCAGCCAGCTCACATATGACATGGACTTTCCTTCTTTGCAGCCCAGCCCCACTTTTGCAGGTATATTTCCACACCTATGCCCCTGTGCTTTCTATATCCTTTCCAGCAGATCTGGGCAAGGAAGTGGAAGTTGGAGGAAGGGGTAGAAGAGAATGGGCACCCTCTGAGATGGGTAGTGGCTCTCTAGGGGTTGGAGGGTCCCTTCTTCCATCTCCAGGATTGCATACTTTTTAAAAATTTAACAAATCACAGCAAATAGTGACTCCATCTTCCCAGTAATCCTCTGCCTTAAAGTCCTGCTAGGAGAAATTAAAATTTCTTATTTCAAAATGTAAAGGATACTTATGTGATTAAATCAGAAGAAGTAAAAGAAGAAAGGAATGCTAGAATGTGAGAAGCAAGGGCATCTGGGGTATGCATTGATGTGTGGGCCATTATCTTTCATTGGCCACTATAGAGAGACCAACTGTGAGATCAGGGAAGAGGAGCCTGGGATGTGACCTTCTTCTGGCAGCTGAGCTCATTCTTATGCTACTGAAGCACTGGACTCTGCTTTATTCCCCCGTACTGAACAGTTTGCACTGTGTACCTTACACTGTACCAAGGATCTTTGCATTGACCTGTGTTTTGCGGGGTGGGCCCACATTCACTCAGCATGTGAAGTTAGATATGACTCCAGCTGCAAGGCAGGTGGTGAGAGTTGAAACATGGATGGGAAGCTCAGGTTTGGCCCCAGCTCTGCCTAGCATAATTTGTGTGATCTCAGAGGAAACCGCTTCTCTTCTCTCCTCTCTATACAATAAAAAGCCTGGATTACAAACACCAGTGATTATTATCTTGGCTTCCTTTGGAATGGCCCAGAACTGTTAAAAATCACCCTACCATTGTTGCTCAGGTGGGCTCAGGTATGAGGATTTTTAAAGGAGTTTCTGGTGATTCACATGTGAGCCAGGGGCAAGAATTTCCCCCTCCCTTTTGTGCCAGTCACAGGGCTTGAACTCAGGGTCTGGGCACTGTCCCTAAACTTTTGTGCTGGAGGCTAGTGCCTTACCACTTCTGGCTCTGTGTATGTGTGTGCGTGTGTGTGTGTGTTTAATTGGAGATAAAAGTCTCATAGACCTTTAGGCCCGGGCTTGTTTCAAACACGATCCTCACACATCAGCCTCCTGAGTAGCTGGGATTATAGGCATGAGCCACCAGCACCCAGCTAAGAACCACTTTTAAGGTGTTCTCCATTTGTAATCAGAGGATCTAACAAGCAGAAGCTCTTTGAATTTTTCATGTGGCCTTGGATAAAGACTATGAAGTGCTCATTCTTGGGGAAAGCAGGTCAGTCTCTTGGTTAAAGTATAGTTAGTTTCTGGAGGGTTTGAGATCTTGGTCAGCTCTCTGGGTTTCCTCCATACAATGGGAGATAATGATGCGCACAATTCACTGGATGCTGCATTCATTACCAGACATACCGTGAGTTAGGGAGGGCCAACTGGACAGGAAGAGGTACCCAGAGAGGTATGTCCAGGTATGTTGTTGAGATGAAGCTGAGGCTGGGAGCTGAGGCTTGGATAAGTCTCAGGACCTCCATCTTGGCAGGACATGCCTAGGAGCACGAGACCCATACTGCGGCTGGGATGGGAAGCAGCAGCGTTGCAGCTCGCTCGAGGACAGTACCAACATGAGCCTCTGGACCCAGAACATCACAGCCTGTCCCGTGAGAACCCCTTCATATCCCTCTCCTCTTCAGACCCTTTCCTTCAATCCTAGCCATAACTCCTCATCAAAACTCCCCAAGCCCCTCTCTGGGGTCCACCACTGTCCCTGTCCCATATGACAGGGGCCCTGCCCCATATGTGGGTCTGCAGGTTCGGAATGTGACCCGGGATGGAGGCTTTGGCCCATGGTCATCATGGCAACCATGTGAGCACATAGATGGAGACAACTCAGGCTCTTGCCTGTGCCGAGCCAGATCCTGTGACTCTCCCCGGCCCCGCTGTGGGGGCTTGGAGTGCATGGGCCCAGCCATCCACATCGCCAACTGCTCCAGGTAGGTGAGAACGGGGCTTGGATGGGTGTCTTCCCAAGGTGTAGGGGGAGAATTGGGGAAGTAGGGCATCCCCCACTCAGATGTTTAAACTGAGGAATGGGAAACAGCCTCTGGGAAGTGCTGGGCACTAGACAAGTGCCTAATGTCTGAGGCGGGAAACATGCACCTAGGAGTTTCCACATGAACGTGAGAGAAGTTTCTGCCTCACGGGGCATTGATGCAATGCACTGATGCAAAGAAGAAAGGCTGGGCAGGCATGGTAATCTCTTCCAGACTAGCTACAATCAGCCTGGCAGTCCAGACTTGAGGTTCAGGCATGGGATGGTGGCAGTCCTCTATTACACAGCCTACAAGCATGACCTTGGCCAGCACCTAACCATTCTGTGTTTCTCTAAGTGTGTGTTACAGTACCAAACTGAGAGTGATTCAGAAGATGAAAGGAGATAGCTGTGCAGAGCGCTTGCACACTGCTCAATGGTCATAAGAACCAACTCCTAATTTTGAACCATCTTTTGTTGTTTCATATATATTCACTAATAGAGCCCTCACAACAGCCTCAAGGGGCAGGAATGCAATCATTAGTCTTAAAGATAAATATGCCAGTAAGTTATAGAGCCCAATTCTGATCACTTGAGTCAAAGTGAACAAGAGAGTAGTATTTACATATGAATGCTCAAGGCTGAGTGTTAAGTACTGGCTAAGGAAAGAAGGGAAAGGCAGGTGGCACGTTGGCAAGGTGCCTGGGCCCTCCTCCTCTGAATAGTGTGTCCTTAGCCCTGTGCACAGCCTGACTGAGGGAAAAGGCTCTCAGTACATATTTGAGGCATGAATAAACAGAAAGGGATGGACAAATGCACAAGTCTGTTTGAGATGAGGGCCTGGTTAGGAGTTGCTTTTTTTTTTTTTTTTTCTGCTACTATCTGGTCCTTCCTGAAAACAATACAAAAAGCCATCTGCCCAGATGCAGAACAGATCTCAGAAGCTAGGGCTCAGAGGGGCATCTGTCTCTGTCCCCTCCCACCCCACCAGGAATGGGGCGTGGGCCTCGTGGTCATCGTGGGCCCAATGCAGTACCTCCTGTGGGATTGGCTTCCAGGTCCGCCAGCGAAGCTGCAGCAACCCTGTGCCCCGCCATGGGGGCCGCATCTGCGTGGGCAAGAGCAGGGAGGAGCGGTGAGCTAGCTCCTGTGTCTGGGGGTGGGTGGGGGGGATCCCCGACTTCCAGGGCCGCCTCGAAAACGTGAGTTCTCAGGGTGACCCAGGGGACTTGCCCTGGCTGGACTGGCCAGCCTGGAGACCCCTAGACGGGGATCTATGCCTCCCTAGAGTGACGCTGCTCCTTTCCCCCACCCCACCCCAGGTTCTGTAATGAAAACACGCCTTGCCCGGTGCCCATCTTCTGGGCCACATGGGGTTCCTGGAGCAAGTGCAGCAGCAACTGTGGGGGCGGCGTGCAGTCTCGACGCCGGGCTTGTGAGAATGGCAACTCGTGCCCGGGCTGCGGCGTGGTGAGGGTCCCCGGGAGGGGGCAGTGGGAAGGTGGGGGGGAGGGCTCGGGCAGGGCGGGCCTGGGCGCCGCGGGGCTCTGAAACCACGCCCACGCCCACCCCCCACGCCACCAAGGAGTTCAAGACGTGCAACCCCGAGGGCTGCCCCGAGGTGCGGCGCAACACGCCCTGGACGCCCTGGCTGCCCGTGAACGTGACGCGCGGCGGCGCGCGGCAAGAGCAGCGCTTCCGCTTCACCTGCCGCGCGCCCCTGCCCGACCCCCACGGCCTGCAGTTTGGAAAGAGGAGGATCGAGACCCGAACCTGCCCGCCGGACGGCTCGGGAGCCTGCGACACCGATGGTACGGGCAGGCGCAGCACAGGACCCGCCTCCCCTCCCGCCCTCTCTGCGCGGGCCTTGGGGAGCGGGAATGAAGGGGATCTTTAGGTGAGCCCCCCCCCCCGCCTCGCCATCGCTCTGCTCCGCTGTCCTCCCCAGGCCTGGTGGAGGATCTCCTGCGCAGCGGCAGCACTTCCCCGCACACGCTGAACGGAGGCTGGGCCCCCTGGGGTCCCTGGTCGTCCTGCTCCCGGGACTGCGAACTGGGTTTCCGCGTCCGCAAGAGAACGTGCACCAACCCCGAACCCCGGAACGGGGGTCTGCCCTGCGTGGGCGACGCCGCCGACTATCAGGACTGCAACCCACAGGCCTGCCCAGGTAACCCTGTGCCCCCGGGACGCACAGGCCTGGCCCCGGGACCTCAGCTCCCTGCCAACTTTGTGCCAGGGACTCCAGGGCAATCCTTTTTTTTTTTTTTTTTTTTTTTAAATGTGCACCTGGGGCTTGAACTCAGGGCCTGGGCGCTGTCCCTGAGCTTTGGTGCTCAAGGGTGGTTAGTGCTCTACCACTTGAGCTACAGCTCCACTTCTTGCTTTGGGGGGGTGGAGTGGAGTGGCTATTGGAAAAAAGAATCTTACAGGTTTTCCTTCCCATACTACCTCTGAGCCAGGATCCCCCAATCTCGGCCTCCTGAGTAGCTGGGATTGTTAAGGTTTGAGCCCCTGACCGTGGAGGAGGTCGGCTACTCTGGTGGGGCAGAGCATTTCTTAAGTCTGCCTCACTGTTTTCTGTGCCTGAGTGGGCTAGCCGAAGAACTCGGTTTCTCCTGGGATGTGCCCCCCGCCCCCCTTACTGTGGTCTGTTGAGTGGGGATGGGGTCCAGGGCAGCTCTCCTCATGCCATCCACTTGCAGTGCGGGGTGCTTGGTCCTGCTGGACCGCGTGGTCCCAGTGCTCAGCCTCCTGCGGTGGGGGCCACTATCAACGCACTCGTTCCTGCACCAGCCCGGCGCCCTCCCCAGGTGAGGACATCTGTCTGGGGCTGCACACGGAGGAAGCATTATGTGCCACGCAGGCCTGCCCAGGTACTGGGTGCATCCACTAGGGCCGGGGAGCATCGTGGAGCCTCTGGTCCCCAGGAGGGAGCCTGAGGCACTCGACTTCATTCAATCTACCACCCGCAGAAGGCTGGTCACCGTGGTCTGAGTGGGGTGTCTGCACTGAGGATGGAACCCAAAGCCGGAGCCGGCACTGTGAGGAGCTCGTCCCTGGACCCGGGGCCTGTGCTGGCAACAGCAGCCAGAGCCGCCCCTGCCCATACAGTGAGATTCCTGGTAAGCCCCTCTGTTAGTAGCTTCTCACCAACTTGTCCTGCTTCTAACTAACATCCTTCCCTTCTGGAAACTTGCGTCTCCCGGCTGGGGTCCCAGTGCAGAAGGACAGACAAAAGTCACATCTTTACTCCTGCACACACTTGGAGCTTGGGGACCCTACCTAATGAATGGGCTGTCCTTCATGGAGGCAGGGCCCTTCATAAAAGAGGGGTCTGCCAATAGGCATAGGAGAGGAAAGGCCCACATCTGCAACTCAGTGCTGACCCAGGGGTTCTGCAGACCACAGGGGTCCTCTCCATACTATCCTAACACTCTCTCCACTTGTCTTCCTGCAGTCATCCTGCCTGCCTCCAGCGTAGAGGAGGCCACCAGCTGTGCAGGTAACAAGAGCCACTCCTGAGGCCATCCTCCTACCCATGCTCCACCCCTCCAAAGTCTGAGTTCTCACTTCCCCTTCAGACAGCCAACCCTTGGTGGGGAGTGGGTCCTCACTGCTTTGGGGCTGCGTGCAGGGAGATCTCAGTTCCCCAGCTGAGCCATCAGCCATCTGATTGCCACTCTGACTCAAGCCACAGGTTGTCCTGTGAGAGAGGCCCTGGTGACAGACTACCCAACTTCCCTGTTTCTCTTGGTGGCCCAAAGCCCTGTCTTCTCTTCATGTCCCAGACACTCCTCTTGCTGTCTGTGGGAGGCTGGGAGGCTGGGAGGCATTCAAGAACCCACCTTCTTCACAGAGGCTCCTCGTTACCAGCTGTCTGTCCTCTTCCAGGATTCAATCTTATTCACCTGGTGGCCACAGGCATCTCCTGCTTCCTTGGCTCTGGACTCCTGACCTTGGCAGTGTACCTGTCTTGCCAGCACTGCCAGCGCCAGTCTCAGGAGTCCACGGTTGTCCATCCTGCCACCCCTAACCACCTGCACTATAAGGGTGGAGGCACCCCTAAGAATGAGAAGTACACACCCATGGAGTTCAAGGTGGGAACCCTCTTATATTAGCACAGAGCAGGGTGAAGAGTAGTGCCCTGGCCCTAAGGTGGCATAATGGAATGGCATCTGGAATGTTCCTTCACTAACTGGCTACTGGACTCTTTGCCCAGGCCAGCCCCCTTTTCCATCTCTCCCCTCATTCCCTTTTCTGTGGCTTCTTCCCCCTACAGACCCTGAATAAGAATAATCTGATTCCTGACGACAGAGCCAACTTCTATCCATTGCAGCAGACCAATGTATACACAACCACCTACTACCCCAGCCCGCTGAACAAGCCCAGCTTTCGATCCGAGGCCTCACCTGGACAGCGGTGCTTCCCCAACAGCTGATCCCACCATTCTGGGATTGGGCTCCTTGCCTTCCCAAGGCACAGAGCAATGAAGATCGGACAGTGGAGTCACTTTGGTTTTCTCCCTCTGACAACTTGTTGCCTGGCTTATTGCCATCCCATCGCCTCAGAGAGCTCTGGCCAGTGGTGACCATGGGGGAGAGGGCTGACTTCAGGCTGGTACATGGCTGTGGACCCAGTTTGGCCCAGGTCTCTCATGGCCTCCTTGTGACCCACCATCAGGCTGACCCTCCCCTGCCACACCTGAGCTGTGAACTTTCTGGGCCTGTGAGGAATTGGAGAGTAGAGTTGACAGGAGGGCAGGCTCTTCGATTGAGGTTGGAAATGACTTCCAAGGGCACCACCAGCCAAATCCACCCATCTCTGGCTGATCCCAAGAAAAGCCTGAGGTGGGTCCAGCTGGTCTCTGATGGAACTAAATAAATGGCTCCGAAGCTCTGGATTTCTGCCCAGAGATGGACCATTGTGGTGCTGAGCCATGTGACATAGGGGACTGATGCTGATCCAGGTTGTCCACCTCTTTCTAGCAATCTTATTTCACCCAAGGAAACTCCTCTAGTCAGAGGAATTGAGTATTGGGAACTGGAGATGAGACTCATTTTTTGCCAAGAAGCCCTTTCATCTGGCCTGGAACAAACATTAGCCTCACCCTCCAAATGCTTGGAAGATAACCCAGGAGGAAGGAAGGCTAAGACCATAGGCGGCAGAGCCTGGCCTCCATTTCTCAATGGAGACCCTCTTCTAGTTGCTGCTCACCAGAGTTGTTGGCTGAGACCTCCTGCCTGGGAGATTTTGCTGGCCCCTCATCCATTCAGGAACACACACACACACACACACACACACACACACACACACACACACACACACACACACCATCTGCTGCAGCAACAGAAAGGATGTTAAGCTGTGGCATTATTAATTAAAGATGATATCCAGTCTCTGAATGTAACTGTCTTGATGCATATGTGTGTGGGCCCCTCTTGGCACAATCTCGTCCATCAGAGCAACACCCTGAGGTAACAGATGGTTTCGCAAGGTGGAGGAAATGATCCAAGTTGAGTCTGACTTTAATAGAGGATATCATTCCATGTGTGAGTTTATATATACATGGATGTACATTTTGCCCTACTCACTTTTCAGAAAAGAAGTTGGGGATAAATAGATTTGTAAGTGGGGGCACAAGGTACACCAAAGGCAACATAGCAGGAGCGATTTGTACCTGTTCCCAAAGCAATGGTTCCTGGCAACAGCTTTAGGTTGAAGATGGAGGAATCTAGCAGAAGAGTATTGATGAGAGTAATTTATGAGATATTTTGGATGCTGTTTAATAAAACCAGATTGAAAAATGAGTGAACCTGTGAGGTGGGGGAGGTCTAATGTGGTTTCTGCTGAATTAAATAAAAATAACCTCAAAGCTTCAGCCCACCAAATCAATGCTGCCATTTTAGACAAGATTGATGGACATGTTAATCTGAGAGAGCAATTTCCTAACTTAATTGGGCAGATCAATTTTTGTAAGATTCCCAGCAGAGTTTAGTTGTAGGTATGCTATAAAGCCTGTATGATCTGAGCAGTAGAGGAAAGAAGAATCTTGGAGAGTAGAAGTACTTGAAACCTGAAGGTGCCTAGAAAGTAGGAGAAGGATGAACAGATCCTGATATCTTGGCGCTCACCTGAGACAACTAAGATGTCCGTGTCCCTAGGCCAAGGTGGAGCCCAATCAGAGCTCATGCCTGTGAATATTTGGAGTCTGGGATTCCTGATTGGGTCCCATCAGTTCTCTAAGTCTACAGCTTATGGGGGCTTATGAGGCATTTTAATCCTGTAGTCTCAGATTCCCTTGATCCTGGTAGAGCCAATGAAGTTCAATAGTGTTCCTGGATACAGGGTGTCTGCCTATGGAAGGTCACTGGTTCTGTCTAAGTGGAAGGAATGGACGGGTCTAAGGCAAATGATCATGGAGGATTCCAGGTAATGGTATCACCAGAAATGAAATCCTTGGGTTCTTAACACACACACACAGTGTGTGTGTGTGTGCGCGTGTGTGTGGCTTTGGAGGCACAAGCATTCAGAATGCTTGGGAGGAGCCACACTGCCCACACAGGAGCAGGCATGGTTGGCAAGGGCTGTTTATTGACTAGCCTCAGCCCAGAGCTGTGGGCCCTAAAACTGCTCCCCTGACCAGGAGGGCATAGCATTTCAGTGAGTGTTGGGAGACTGATGTCTGAAAACGGAATGGGCTTCCTTGGTGCAGCTGGCTTAGGGAGAGTAGACAAGTTGTGGGAATGGGAGCTCCAAGCCTTCTTGGACTCTTGTACTTAAATAATGTGTGTAGGGGGTGTGTGGTAGTTGGTATGCATGTGCATACCAGTACTGAGGCTTGAACTCAGAGCCTAGGCATTGTTCTTCAGCTTTTTTCTTTCAATCAAAGTTGGTGCTCTACCACTTGAACCACAGCTCTACTTCCAGTTTTTTGCTGGTTGATTGGACATAAGAGTCTCGTGAATCTTTCCTGCCAGGGTTGGCTTTGGATCCTCAGATCTCAGCCTCCCGAGTAAGATTAAAAGCACAAGCCACTGGCTCTTGGCTATGCTTTTTTATTAGTAAAATCATACATATTCATTGCAGAGGATTTTTTTTTTTCTTTTGGCCAGTCCTGAGGCTTAGACTCAGGGCCTGAGCACTGTCCCTGGCTCCTTTTTGCTCAAGGCTAGCACTCTGCCACTTGAGCCACAGCGCCACTTCTGGCCATTTTATGTATATGTGGTGCTGGAGAATTGAACCCAGGGCCTCAAGTATACGAGGCAAGCACTCTTGCCACTAGGCCATATCCCCAACCCTCATTGCAGAGGATTTAGAGGATAGAGGAAGTCAAATATCTTATCATCTTACAATGCATTATCATCTTACCATGATTATAAGACAGAGACCAGAATGACAGGGTGAAGATATTTCTTCTCCTTTATCTCAAAATCACCCCCAAAGCAAAGGGAATAGAAAACAAAAACCCTGTCACTGTTTCCAATAAAACTAGGATGTAGCTATAATCCCAACTCATAATACAGCCATATGTCAGTATTCTTGAGGAATTGGTTCTAGGACCCATTCCCCACCCCCACCTTGTGAATTCCACAGTCTGGATGTTCACGTTCTTTATATAAAGTGAACTTATATTTGCATGTAAGTTAGGCACATCCTCGTGTTTGCTTTAAACAATCTCTAGATTACCTAAAATACTTCATGTACTGTGGATGCTATCGGAATAGTTGTTGTCCCATATTGTTAAGGGAATAATGACAAGGGAAAGAGTCTTTACAAGTTCAGTAGAGATACAATTTTCCCCAAAATATTCTCCATCCCTGGTTGGTTGAGTCTGTGGATGTGAAACCTAAAGACAAGGAGGAGCAGGGCTGGGAATATGGCCTAGTGGCAAGAGTGCTTGCCTCATATACATGAAGCCCTGGGTTCAATTCCCCAGCACCACACATATAGAAAATGGCCAGAGGTGGCGCTGTGGCTCAAGTGGCAGAGTGCTAGCCTTGAGCAAAAAGAAGCCAGGGACAGTGCTCAGGCCCTGAGGTCCAAAGGCCTAGGACTGGCAAAAAAAAAAAAAAAAAAAAAGACAAGGAGGACCACTTGTCCACGAACCACGAAGACACAGCCGAAGTAACAATAGTCCTGTGGTAGATGGACATGGGTTAAACCTCCCCACCCAAGGGATTTCACAAAGATTCAGAAATTGGAGGAACCAGGTGTGGGGACTAGAAAACCTATGTGTAAGCTTCAGCTAACCCTTTTTGGGATTGTTGCATGACTTATTTAGATGTTTCCTTTTCTTTTGTGTGTGTATGAAATAAAGCACAGACATAGGCACCTGGGCTCACAGCTTTCCTAGATGTGACCAGGTAGCTCTCAAGTCTTGCATAACAACTTCAGCCTTGAGTATTGCCTTCCTTGAACATAAGTTCATAACTTCTGTTCGCTTTATATTGTGCTAATCTTTTTTGTTTTTTTTTTTTGCCAGTCCTAGGGCGAGGACTCAGGGCCTGAGCACTGTCCCTGGCTTCTTTTTGATCAAGGCGAACATGCTACCACTTGAGCTACAGTGCCACTTCTGGCTTTTTCTGTATGTGGTGCTGTGGAATTGAACCTAGGGCCTCATGCATGCTAGGCAAGCACTCTACCGCTAAGCCACGTTCCCAGCCCTCTGCTAATCTTCTAAGTGAGCATAATGGTATTTAATCTTTTAGAGGGTAGGGTACATATGAGAAAATGCTGACTATTTGGAAGTATTACATGCAAAAGACTAAATCAAATAGTATATAATATACAGTAAAACAGATATACACACAATATATACAGCAAAACTTTTTTGTCTTTTTTTTTTTTTTTTTTTTTTACAGTACTGGGCGATTGGAACTCAGTCTCTGTGCTTGCTATTTTCTAGGCAGGTGTTCTGCCACAAAGACAGACTTGCGGTTCTTTTTCACTGATTATATTTAGTCTAGGATCTCACCTCACTCTAGGAGAGCACCTAGACTACTATCTGCCAATTTTAGGTTTCTTGTAGCTGCTGGACTCACAGGTGGACATCCAGGTTCTTTTTGTGGAGATGAAGTCTCAAGTACTTTTCAGCTTTGGTGGGTCTAGAACTGTGATTTTCCTGATTTCAGTCTGCATGTATCTTGGGTTGACAAGGCATACCATTGCACCTAGCTGTGAGTTGAGAAAGGGATCTTGTGAAGTTTTCTGGGTTCCCAGGTGGGCCTTGAACCACGATTGACTCAAACTCAGCCTCCCAAGCAGCTAGGATTACCTACAGGTATGAACCTCTGGTGCCTGGCTCCAGTCTCCTATTTATAAAAATTATTTTACTGAGACATACAAAGTATGAGGTGCCATGTGGGGTTTTTTTTGACACATGTACATATGTAATGTTCAAATTCTGGTAAACATTACAATCTTTTCAAATGTTTATCACTTCTTTATGGCGACTATATTCATAAATACTTTCTTTTGACATATATACATAATTTCCCATTGTTGATTCCTAACCCCCAGTCTCTAGTCCTTGTGGCAGCTGGGGTAGATAAGGCAACATATGTACGCAGCACTATATGCAAAGCTGCTTCTCCACGTATGATGGAGTAACATCCCCTAAACACAAGACAAATTGAAAGCATTGTAATGTAAGTGAAAAATCCAGTTCACATTCTTATCTTACTGAATATTATAGCTTAGTCTATTTACCTTAAGCATGCAGTCAACACCACCAACACAAAACTTTCTTTCTATTGAAGTACTGAGAATATCATGTGGATGGATGGGTGTCTGGAGCTGTTGGCGCCACTGCTTATATTTTGAGAGTCACATGTTGCTTACTGCTAGCCAGGGAAAAGAACCCAAATCCAAAGTATTGTTTCTATTCAATTCATATTGCCTAATACAACTGCAAAATGAAAACACTGTTAAACCATTATGTATCGTGAACCATCTGTATGTATGTACATGTGTACATAGGATTCCACAGAATTTCACTTTGGCCTTGATATTCAGTCCCCAAAATCTGCAAATTTGTCTTGACTCTCAGCTTGTGGAAATCCAAATAGCTGACTGCCTACTTCAATGTCTTTTATAATATCCTGAGCTTGTGCACAATCTACAGTTACAGTTATAAAGGTTATCCTTGTATCAAATCAACACATCAACATTAGTAATATGAGCAAGACATGCTACCTAGATATATTAATAGGTGATATACAATAAAAATATCTTGGCAAATCTTGAAATGAAAATATTTTATGCTTCATTAACGTTTTACCAGTCAGTCAAACTACAGATGCATGTTCAGTATTGTAGTAAAATGCCACAATCTGATTGTGAAACTAGCAATTTTTATGCTAAAATCTAATTAAGTAGCTATAGATGCCCATGGCTTACACTTGTAATCCTAGCTACTCAGGAGGCTGAGATCTGAGGATCAAGGTTTGAAGCCAGCCTAGACAGCAAAGTCTGGGAGATTCTCATCTCCAATTAACCACCAAAAAGCAGAAGGTGGAGCCGTGGCTCAAGTGGTAGAGTGCTAGCCTTGAGCACAAAAGCTCAGAGATAGTGCTCAAGCCCTGAGTTCAAGCCTTAATACTGGCACAAAAAAAAGAATGAGAAAAAAACATTTAATTAAGCACTTTCAAATTGAAACTTAATTGGGAAAAATAATATTAAGAAACTGTTACCTAGATAACTTCAGAAAGAACACTACAATCTTTGTGAGCCAATATGTTAAATAATTTTCAATTATCCAAGGCAGAACAATAGTGATTTGATTAAATCATAATTCTTATATTTGTCAACTGAATTGTTGTCTATTTTACATTCATTACATCAAGTAATAATTTTTAAGAATTACATTTAATTTGGTGTGTTTAATTCCATTTAGGTTATGAGTCTTTCCAGAATAAATCATATTTGGAGAATTCATATTTTATGAAAATGAATTAAAAATAGGATATCAGCATTTCTACTCCAACATTTCATAAGCAGAAAATATTACCAAATCATGTGCAATATCCATGATTAAATCTCTTTGATCCATCCATCATAAGGAATGTACAAAGAATACAGAACAGAAAGAAGTATAGGACAATGTAATATGCAAAGATCATGTGGCTTCTCTTCTGTTCACGGTGGAAGTGGGGATCTGTTTCTTATGCAGTCGATGACCACAAGAGCTATCTTGCAGCTGACCACACCAAGCAATTATGTAGCTGTACAATAACGTCCAACTAAAACTTTGACCCTTAGCAATCTTAATAACAAAATTATAAGAATCATATAAGAATAATTTATCATTGGGATAATATTTCAGAACTTTTATTCTTATATGTTGCTACTTGGCATCAGCTTTTAACCCTACATTGATTTCTCCCTCCCCCCCCCTCTCTCGTGTGTGTATGTGTGTGTGTGTGTGTGTGTGTGTGTGTGTGTGTGTGTGTGTGTGTGTACTGATCCTGGGGCTTGAACCCCAAGCCTGGGCTCTATCTCTGAGGTGTTTTGGTTTTATTTCTGCTCAAGACTAGTGCTCTATCACTTGAGCCACAGATCCACTTCCAGCTTTTCCATGGTTAATTGGAGATAAGAGTCTCACAGACTTTCCTGCCAGGGCTGGCTATGAACCATGTTCCTTAGATCTCAGCCTCCCAAGTAGCAAGGAATTCAGGCATGAGTCACTGGTGCCACATTGATTTTTAACTTTGCCCAAGCATGTCTTCTGAGCATGTTCACTATACAGCTGTTCCACACCAGGTGTTCTATTTCCCAATCTGTCCTCAGAGTGTACTATAACTGTCTTGTCCCTAAACATGACCCCACCACTTACTTAACCAAACTCCTAATGGTAAACCTTTAGAATGTTTCAATCTCATGTTACAAATGATGCTAGAAAGCCTGTTCTTCTATATACATCTATAATGGCAGAATAAATTCTGGAAAGTAAAATGACTACAAGTATACATACTTCGTGTGTGTGTGTGTGTGTGTGTGTGTCAGGACTTAGGCTATACCTTAGATTCTTTTGTTTAAAGCTAGTGCTCTAACACTTAAGCCACAGCTACATTTCTAGTTTCTTTGCTGGTTAATTGGAGATAAGAGTCTCACAGATCTCCCTGCCCAGGCTGGCTTTGAACCCTGATCCTCAGATCTTATCCCCTTGAGCAGCTAGGATTACAGGCATGAGCCACTGGCTCCTGGCCATATTTCAAATTTTGCTAGATTTGCTCAACTTATTGTCATATCACATTGTATCTTGCAGTGTTTTTTTTTTTTTTGAGTTTTATCTTTTTTCAGTGGCAGCACTACTTATTCTAGAAAAACAAGAGGAAGTATCATCTGAGGTGATTGCTTCCTTCCTCTCCAGGAACTCCTTATACTCCTCCCCTCCCCCAGGCACATGGTTACACGTCTCTTGAGGCTCCTCCCACCATTCCTCTGCTTTTACCAAAAAGTCTTGTCTATTTTTATGTCTTAGGGGTTTTTGTTATTGTTGTTTTGTTTTGGGTCTCTGTTCTTTAAAATACCAGTTGGAAAGCCTAGATTTTAGCTAAAGTGTGACTGATTAACTGAATTAGAGTACAGACTTAAAGGATTTGGCTTCAAAAAAGAAAGTACCCTGAGACTTTTGAGATTGGAACTTGGAGGATTAGACCAGCAATTAGGACCTGATTCCCAATTGGAATCCTAGGATATATAACCCTTTCTTCCATCCTTTCCCTGTTGTAGTTATTAGGGAAAGGCCCAGGGTTTGTGAAATTCCTCTATGGCCCCTCTTGCTCCAGATGCCACCAGCATCTGTGGTCTACGCAAAGGTGTGAAGTCCCTTCTCTTGCTTAAGGCAGAAGAGAAAGAGGAAATTTCCTGTGCTCTCTTGATCTTTGCTTTAATGTCTACATAGAAACATGGTCCCTATATAATGGTATAGAAGCTGCTTTATACTTAATTTATGGGAGGAGTTTGAGATAAGCAAGCATGGGTAAGACCAGACTTCTACTCAGCCCAATAGACGCTCTGGGGGATGGGCCTCTCAGTTACTGTCAAGTCTATTATTTCCACATTTCTGAAACAGTCTTCCCACCACCACTGCATGAGCCCCCATCCACCAGGCAAAAATCACAATGCATAAACGATCTGCCCTGGTATGAATAATGGACTCTGCCCAAAAGCCCAGTACAAAATCAGCTTAGGCAATCAGACTGGTTTTCTGTGAGATTTGGGCTGAAACATGGACAAAGAGGAGAGGTGGGGAGAGAAAGCAACTTATGTTTCTCTTGCAACTTCTTCCTCCACATAAATACCCTGGTCAAGCAGGGGGTGCAAGGTTGGCTCAACCTAAGATCTTTGCCTTTCCATTTCCTCTTAGGGAGGCGTCTGATACATTTGTGTCTGCCTACCTCAAGCCCCGAAAGAAGCAGTCTATGGTGCCAAGGTAAAGCCAGTGCCTTGCAACATCCTGCCTCCTACAGACGAGGCCTTCAGCCCTCAGCTCTCAGGCAGCACCATACATATTTCTGCTCATTCTTTTATGGGAAGACTGTGCAGCAGAGCAGTGGCTTTTATTATTGTTATTATTGTTACATGCTTTTTACCACACATTTTCTGAAAGGATTAAAGAAATCCTTTCAGATTTTGAAGTTGCACCCTACTTTTACGTTGACATCTGAAATTTTTCATCATAGTTTAAAGAGCTGCAAAAGATGTAATTTCTGGCATATTGTAAATACTGACATTTAAAAAACAAAATTGTTCTTTTAAATGCAGCCAATAGAATATAAAAGGCACAGCACTGAAAAAATACAGAAAGAGTTCTTTACACAATTGTAAACTTTTATATTGTTTCATTCACTCTGAACTTGTGGATCATTCTACTTCACCCTCCTGACACAATATGTCCTTAAGTTTGAAATTCTTTTGTTCTTCACTCTATCATGTTTCTCTGCAACTAAAATATACACAGACATTGTAATTTTTAAGATTTCCTATGGCTAGAATATTTTAGTTAAGAAATTTATTTGACATTGAGATATCATGGTTGTTACATCAAACATTGTACAGACATTTGAACACTGACAATTATTAAATAGCAAACCAAATTTGAAAGAGTAGGGATTTAGAATAAATGTTAGCTATTACTAGAATGAGAAAAAATAGCCAGGGGTGAAGAGAGAGAGAGAGAGAGAGAGAGAGAGAGAGAGAGAGAGAGAGAGAGAGAGAGAGAGAGAAAAGAAGCATTCAAGTGACTTAGAACACCAATAAAGCTTAGGACTTACAAGCCACATGTTAATGATTGTTGCCAAATGAGCTATTTATAGAAGAATTTCCATCATTCTGCTAGAGTGTTGATACTGATATCTATGGCAGATATTTTGGGAAGAAAGAATATAGAAGTTGGCAATGATAATCAGGAAAATTTGGCTGGAGGTATGATTCAGCATAGAAGGCTTACCTAAGGGGACTATCTATCTATCTATCGATCGATCTATCTATCGATCTCTATCTTTCTATCCATCTAAATCTATCATCTATCTCTCTATCTCTACCTCTCTATCCATCTATTCCTATCATCTATATATCTATCTATCTAGCCTATCAAGATAGAGACTGAGATACTTGAGAGTCTAAATACAAGACATCTTTTCCTGTATAGTATTCAACAATCATTGGATAGACAATAAAAATGATAAAATTTCTAGAAGAGAAAAATAGGTGAAAAAATCTTGAAGAGCTTAGTTTGGGCAAGGACTTGGTATAATTCCAAAGGCACAGTTATATAAAAGATCATGTTGAGAACTTAGATTTTATCAAAATTAAAAGCTTTTGTTCTTAAAAGAAAGACACTGATAAGAGAGCAAAAAGTCAAGTCATGGGCTAGGAGAAAAGATACACAAATCCAGTGCATACAAAGAACTATCAAAATCTCAAAGGAAAACAAGCCAATAAAAAATGAGGGAAAGGTTTGAAGAGACCCTTTAACAAAGAAGATTTATGATGGCAAATAAACATGTGGAAAGATGATCATCCATTAGTCATTAGGAAAATGCAAATCAAAACCAGAAGATACCACAGTGCAATGTTAAAATGGCTAGAATTCAAAAGAATGGGAATGAGGATGTAGCTCAGCAGTACCATATAATGCAGGTTGCATGCACAAGGCACTGGGTTCAATCTCTAGCAAAGCAAAACTAAACAAGCAATCACAACAATAAAAACCCGATCATATCAATGGTAGTGAGGTTATAGAATCAGTGAAACTTTCCTACATTGTATGTGAAGATGTAAAATTTTTATAGGTCACTGGCCTGAACTCCAGTGTTTCATATGGCAAGTCTGGTCATTCCCTCCAAAAGGCAAATAAAAAGACAAATAATGGTGAAGATGAGACAAAGACCTAATTGATCCATCAGTGTGGGAAGAGGAATGAAAGGCATGAATTTCAACTATCTTCCTCATGCAGGCATTTGCTTTACATTAAACATTAGGAGGCCTTGGGGTGGGGGTTAGGAAATTTAGTCTCAATCACAGGTGTGTCTGATGGTCACAGGAGGTCATAGGTAGTCTAATTTCTCATTGTTGCAGGGTTGTGAGGGTGTTGGTTCTTTCAGTCATTACTGCCTTGTAGGAGATAGCTTTATTTCCTGTCACAGCAAGGTCTTGCTCTTCCTGGATTCCAAGATGGCTGCCAAAGAAAATAGTCCAGAGCAAAGGACACAGATACAAAATGGAGGATGGTGGGTAAAGACAGGAGGGGGAAACATTGTCCAGAAAGAATTATGAACTGGTGACCCTTCTGTCCAACACAATAATAATAATAATAATAATAATAATAATAATAATAATAAATATTTAAAAATAAAGGGTAGGATATCAAGTGTTTAACCTGTTTTCAGTTAATTCATGGATTCAAACCAAGAGTCCATTTTTCAGCAAATGCAGTTTACAAAATTGTTAGTGGAGTTTTAAGGCAAAGGTCCAAACTTTGGAGGTCCCAACAGATTAAGACAAACAGTGGGGAAAACAGGAAAAAAACCCTTTCCAGTATAGTGATGCCAGGAAGACCAGGAAACAACATCCTCGCGCTGTCCTTGAGAATTCAGGCGTAAATCGAGGAAGCATTAGTGTAGGGGCAAGAAGTGTACATAACTAGTTTTGGTTAAATTGTGGACTAATTGATTATTATCTCAAATCTGCAAGGGGATGGCACCAGAGAAACTGTCATCACTGAAGGGGTCTAATCTGGTTGCTTCTTCTGAGAGGGAAGCCTCAGCTCCAGTCTTGGGGTAATGGTTCCCATGTGAGGAGTCGGTTCCATCGTGGAGTGATTCCTGCAAAGCTTGCTGTCCTGGCAGGTTTTTTTTGTTGTTGTTGTTGTTGTTTTCTGCCAGACCTGGGGCTTGAACTCAGGGCCTAAGCACTGTCCCTGGCTTCTTTTTGCCCAAGGCTAGCACTCTGCCAACTTGAGCCACAGCGCCACTTCTGGCCTTTTCTATATATGTGGTGCTGAGGAATTGAACCTAGGGCTTCATGTATACGAGGCAAGCACTCTTACCACGAGGCCATATTCCCAGCCCTGTCCTGACAGGTTTAAGGAAATGACCAGAGACTTTGAGGTGCTGCTCTGTGGGCCTACAGCAGGATATTGCAAAAGCTGGCAGATGACAGTCTGTTGATCTATGATGTTGGTGCACGTCTTTGGAAATACCTTAGTTATTGTCCCTTGGCCCTTAGTCTTTGAGAAGGATGAGAAAAGTTAGGTAAATTTAGGGCTAATCAACCCTGTATTGCCAGTTTTTAAACATACACTCCTTAAGTGGTTAATAGGCCTACATACAAAACTGAGAAGCAGTATAGTCCAAAGTTTAAGGTAACCAAGGAAATAGGAAGGAGATAGAAAGAAAGAGAGATGCTGAGCTCTTACCTGGCTCTGAGTTACCCATTGGGCATCTGCATGCCACAAGAAGAGTTATAGCCTCTGAGTTCCTCTTACAAAATGAAACAACCACTTGGGGGAAAACCATGGCAAGTTCTTGAATAGGTAAGCCTACACTCAAAAAAAATGTATATATATTGGGTTGGTCATGGGGCTTGAACTCTAGCCAGTGCACTGTCTCCGAGCTCTTTCAGCTCAAGGCTAGTGTTCTACCACTGGAGCCACAGTGCCACTTCCAACAACACTCAATATAATGGTTGGCCATTCCCCTTCTAGATCCTGTGGGGAAGTTTTAAATTTACTCTCTTTACTCACAAGCTTCAATGCTAAGTACCTGAGGCAAATGGTCAAGAGAGTAACAGAGGAAGAATAATAGATTTATTAGTATGCAGAAACACAAGAACCAGGTACAAAATAAAAGACAAAAATGCTGGTGGCACAGGCTTGTAATTCTAGCACTCGTGAGTCTGAGGCAGGAAGATCTTGTGTTGTAGGGCAACCTGGTCTACATAGCAAAGCCTTGTCCACAAAAAAAAAAAAAAGAAAGAAAGAAAGAAAAGAAAAGAAAAATACTCCAAGGAGGAGGGCTATACAGTTGAAGTTTATGTAGAGCAGAGCAAAGGGATAGGCTCTTGGGCTTCTTGAGGGAAGGAAAGGGGAACAGGTGCACAGAGAATAAGAGCTGTCATGTTATTTTGATCAACTCTTCAGGTAACAGCTACCTGTGGTAACTTCTGTCTGGGCTAGGTGTCAGAGTCCCAATATCCTTTTTCCTGTGCAAAGATCTTTCTTCTACAGAAAGGAGACTCCCAGAGGGAAAAGACTTTGGACAAGCCCTCTGGCTGTGTACTAAACTAATAGTTTTCCTTATAGAGGTGAATTTCTTTTCTCCTTTTATATTTGGTGGAGGAGTTGTACTGGAATTTGAATTTAGGGCCTCATGCTCCTGCTTGGTTCTTTTTTTTCAAGATTGGCACTCTACCACTTGAGTCACTTCTCCAGTTCTAGCTTTTTGCTGGTTAACTGGAAATAAGAATCTCATGAACTTGTTTGCTGAGGCTGGCTTCAAACATTTCTCCTCAGATCTCAGCCTCCTAAGTAGCTAGGATTACCTGCATGAGCCACTAGCACCTGGAAATAGATGTCAATTTCTTGTACACAAAGGCAGCTTTTCAGAATTAATATTGTCCTCAGTTTCTCAGAATAGCCAGCCATCTTGAAAAATGCCAAAGAAATATATCTAAGATTAAGGTCTATGTCCACACAAAGACTTTCACACGAAGGTTCACAGCAGTTTTATTTGTAAGAGCCTAAAAACTGCACATGGTGTAACTATCCATCAACAGGTGAGTGGATAAATAAATTGTGCTACATTCATACAATGAAATAAACTAAGCAATAAAAAGGAACAAACTACTGATATATGCGGCATCATGAATGGATATCAAAATATTTATGCTGAATGAAAGCCAGGCAAAAATAAATAGTCTATACTGTAGGATTCCATTTATATCCAATTTCAGAAAATGGGAAGCAATCTATAGTGACAGAGAGCAAATTACATTTGCCTGGGGATGGAGGATGGAGGCAGGAGAGAAGGGAGAGAGGAGCCTTCACAAGGGTGATAGATATGTCCACTATTTTGATGGTAGTGATGGTTTATGGCTGTGTATGTGTTGTCAAAACTTATTTCACACTTTTAAGTATGGGAGGTTATCTGTATGTCATCTATATTTCACCGCAATAAAGCTGTTAAAAAGTGTGAATTAATGCCCAAGAAAATGCCAAATGCTACTGTACCTCTTACAATGTTTCTTTTATTGGAAAGGGTATTATTCATTGGTCCAGAGTAAATGGGAAGCTGCATCTATGTATTACACCTGTAATCTTAGCTACTTAGAAGGCTGATATCTGATAATTGAGGTTTAAAGCCAGCCTGAGCAGGAAAGTCCATGAGACTCTTACCTACAATTAATTACCAAAAATCTGGAAGTGGAGCTATGACTCCAGTGGTAGAGCTCCAGCCTTAAATGAAAATGCTAAGGGAGAACACACTCAGGCCTGGAGTCCAAGCCTCAGTACATGTACACACACACACACACACACACACACACACACACACACACACACACACACAGAGAGAGAGAGAGAGAAAATGCTCTCTTCCAGCAATCCCCGTACATGTTTACTTGACACAGTCCAAGGTGAAGGTGGAGGAGAAAACTTGAAGCTCTTTTTCCCTGAGCATGGTAAAGAAGCACAGGTGGTAAGTTTGAAGTCAGCACACATAAGTCCAGCTTGGAATGTAGTTAGATAAGGGGTGCACCTTAGACATGGAAGGAATAAGGTCCTGCTACTTCCACTGCCTCTCCCAGATGTTTTTGCTTAGTTTTTTTTTTTTTTTGCAACCTTCTCCAAAGGTGGCCATCTTTCATAGAGGTTGGGGAATGGAAGAGGGGAGGTTATTAAAACAACAATTGCCATGCTTCCTGCTCCTCCATTCCACAATACATTTGAATTCTGGATTTTGACTGGAGTCAAAGAATCCATCATAGTTTCACATTGCCCATCACAGAAATATGTGTGAGAAAGGAACAGATAGAAAGCCCTTTCCTGGGCCTGTGAGCACTGGGAATGGTTTGTGTCTGAATTGGGGCTTTAACTTTGCGCCTAGGGACTCTCCCTTACTGTTTTCCACTCAAAGTTGGTACTCTACCACTTAAGCCATATCTTCAATTCCAAGTTTTTTGGTGCTTAATTGAAGATAAACATCTCCTAGGTTTGCCTGAACAAGGTGGCTTCAAACTGAGATCCTCAGATCTCAACTGCCTGAGTAACTAGGGTTACAGGAGTGAACCATTGATGCTCCTTGTCATTTCCTATTGTTTCAGACTGTGTGGCAGTTTTAACAAGCTGGGGATCTCTACAGAAGGGAGGCTAACTAAGGGTGAATGATGTGTCTGGCTTGTAATGTGGGGAAGGGAATGGATGAAAAAGAAGTGAGAAGTAGAACATAGCTGTGAACCTCAATCAATTTGGGGAAAGGGAACTCCACTGAGTCTGTGAACTTCATGCTTTCCAATGCCCCAACCCAGAGCCCCAGGGCAGAAGGATGACCCTGGGCTTTTGAATTCCACCCCTACCACTTATTTGCCAGTTGTGCCATGTGACATGTAGGGGTGGGAACAGCTGCATCTCCTTCATGGGGCTTTTGTGAAGAGTAGATTTCTTATGGAAAGGATGTGGCACGAAGTCCAGTCAATACACACACAGCCTGTTAGAAAATTTCCACTATCCTGGTTGTTGATGGCTCACACCTGTAATTCCAGCTACCCAGGAGGCTGAGATATGAGGATTGGTTTTGAAGCCAGCCCAGACAGAAAAGTTTTGACTCTTATCTTCCATTAACCACCAAAAAGCTGGAAGTGGAGCTATGTCTTAAGTAGTAGAGTGCCACTATCTTTGAGAGAGAGAAAAAAAAAGCCAACTGAGAGCACAAAACCCAGATTTTAAACCCCTGTATCTGCACAAGAAAAGAAAGGTCAAGAGAAGAAAGAAGAGAGAGGAAAGAAGGAAAATAAAATTCCTCCTACTCTTGTTTGATCTGTTTTTCAGACTGAAGCCTTGAGCTCTGTGGCCACACAGAGCTCTAACCCAGCTCTGTGTCCCGTCCCCCCCCTCACCTATTTGACCTCAGGCAGTTTGCTTCTCCCATGCATATTAAGGCTAATAGAATGTATCTTGGGTTTGCTGTGAGGACTGAAGCATAGAAAGCACTTAGAACAGTATGGGGCCCAGAGCAAGAACCCCAAATGTTTATCACTGTTTCTGAGCCAAGGATCTGGAGGCTAAGGCTCATTTCAGCAATCAGACTCACCAGTATGTCAGATATGGAAAATAGGACTGGAGCTTCATAAAAATTGCTTCATTGAAAAAATTCCAAAGATGCTCTAGTTTTCCTGGGAACAGGGTGAGGGAGGGAAGATAAATGATAGTCACCTAGTAAATTATGCATGCAACATACAGTTCTGTGAAATTTCATGAGTCTCCCTCCTGACAGGGCCTTCCCATCTCTGTGTATCCAAAATGAGAATTTTCCTCTTCCCTTTCCCTCTTTCTAAACCTTTCACTTGGTAGAATTTAGAATTGAAAAGATCTTAAAGAGTATGTTTTAGTGCTTTAATGTCAAAAGAACTAAAAGGATGAGTCAGGACCCATCCATGCTGAGGTCATGTGGTTTATGAGAAGCAGAGAAGAGAACAGAAGCAGGAGTGATGTCTGGGTGACTGACTTTCCTCTGGTTTCCCTTCCCCACTAGAGCAAATCTCCAATGCAGGGTTAACTCATTTGCTGGTGGAATGTAGTTGGTCAGGACAAAAAATTCTGAGGTATTCTAGGTATTCCTTTTTAAGGAAATCTTTAGAAAGTAGGCTATGGACAAATATGCAATGATAAATTCTCCAGAAAATATTTCCTCAGGGACAATGGTACACCTTGCAGTAGAATGTACTGTTTTAAATGATAAAAGTTTCCCTTTGTCATGGGAAAATGTTTGGGATATACTATACTATACTATACTATACTATACTATAAAACAATATATAGCAAGAGATAGTAGCATACTTTTTGGTAGTTAAAAAGAAGTCTTCAAAAATTGTATATTGTTTTAGAATGAAAAAAGTGAGGTAAAATTTTTGCTTTGTATATAACCGAGAAAAAAATGCACCCTGTGCTTGCCCAATCAGCATACATTGAGTAGATGCTGAAGCTGGGATGGGGGTGGGAGGGACCATGGGAAGTATGGAAAGGAAGGCCAATACAATAATCTGCTAGAAAGCCAGACTTTTCCAGTTGCTTTATGTTCATCGTTTTATACTGTCATCACAAAATCACATGCCACATACCTCAATACCATAGAAAGATTGTCCAAAGATAAGGAAGTTACTCAGGAGCTAACACCACAGTAGAGAAATGCATGTCATGGTAGAAATGATGAGCATATATGAAAAAGTTGAGGCAAGGAGAAGTGTTTAAAGGCAAAATGAAGAGGGTCTAAGTTGTTTTGAAACAACCATCCCTCTATGAGAATCAATAACAAAGACTCAACAGTCCAAAGTTCTACAGACATTCTTGCATCAGTAATTTTTGTGTAAAGGGTTGGAAGCTTTGGGGAAAGGTTGTGTTTGATTTTTTTTTTTTTTTTGGTGGTGGTGCTGAGATTGGAACCCAAGGCCTCACACATGGTAGGTGTTCTACCACTGAGCTAAACTCTCCATTTCCTGGCAGAGACTTTTGTGTGTGAGTGCTTATTATAAGGCAATATATGGGAAAGCATTCATGAAATTTGACGTGACGCCATTTTGATTCTGACAACTCATGTGTTGGGGAATTCATCTTGGCCTTAAGGGGGTAAGGGCGATGAGAGCGCTCCGAGACACCGCCCTTCCCCCAGCCCTGGGGCAGTGTGGAAGTGAGCCACACCTATCTCCTTCTGGGTCCAGAACCAGAAGGGATAGCTTTGAGACCATCCCCCACCTTGCACCAGCGAGCACGTGCGCTCCCTTTTCTCGGGCTTTGCCCAGAGGGCAGTACTATGGGAAGTGACATTAGCCCATGAGGGAGGTCCTTGGGAGCTGCTCTTGGATGGACAAGCTCGCCAGCCTATCGCCAGCTCCTGCTCAATCCTCGTCATCATCACTATATTACTGTGAGCACCTCCTGAATAAACCAGATTGCTCTCTGAAGCGTCTCCGAGACTCCGCGTGTGCCTGGCTTCCTTCGTGGGTAAGGAGGGAGGAAAGGGG
Organism: Perognathus longimembris pacificus; assembly: GCF_023159225.1. NCBI lineage: Eukaryota > Metazoa > Chordata > Mammalia > Rodentia > Heteromyidae > Perognathus > Perognathus longimembris. The sequence continues at coordinate 48,311,115 of NC_063165.1, read as the reverse complement.
ATCTCGTTCGGCTACATGCACCTGAGGCCTACCCTAACTCCCCCACTCTACCCTACCTGTCTGCAGGTTGGGCAGTCAGGGGAGAGGGTGAGAAAGGGAGCACAGACAAGAGAGTAAGCTTAGCATCCCCATGCCAGGGGAGATAAATCTAGCTCGGCACTCATGCACACATGTGAGTAAATACAATTGTTCCCTTGCTTGATTTTCATTATGTATTTATCTATATGTAAACATGCATACAAATATAAGCATATATGTACATGTTATATGTATGTAGATGAGGCCAAAGAATCTCCAAAGAGATACAAGGATTCTGAAGCCTTGGGGTTTGCCAATGGAGGAACCAGGTTTGGCCCAGCCTTCTCCGCCTCCAAACTCATGTTTTCCCCACCACATCTTGCTACTTGAATGCTCAGGGAATGTTGGCTCCACTTCTCCTGCCATTTGGAGTTTGATTAAAAACAAAATGCGGACCACGTTATCACAAGTACTTTCAGTACACATTTATTGCAAAACCACAAGCATGACAACTGTAATGTCAACATAACCATATTTCTTAACCAAACAGGAGATGGCTGTCCTGAAGTGCATCTCCCAAAGAGACGGAGACCTGTTTGGAAACTCTGGTCTGTGAATGATGACTAGAACCCTTATTTTGAACTAGGAGTTCTAAACCATTAAACATTTAATTACCACTTTGGCAAAGCAATGCACATTACCATTTTCACAATGTAACAGCACAGAGATTTTAAATGCATTTTTATTTTTCAGAATCTTCAGTATTCACAATGTGTAAAATGAAGCAGCATTTTAAATAAAACACTCTGCCAAAACACGGTTTCTTCAAAAGTTCCGGTTGAAAGGAAGATTGCACATGAACAATATTTATCAGTGTTTACAGTTGACGTTAACTAGAGTTTTTTTAAAGGATAAAAATACTCAAGACTTCAACATTTCCTTACAAAAGTATACTTGGCCATAAAATAAAAATCTATAAAAACCCCAAATATTACAAAAGTAAAATGCAAAAAAAGATCTTATTTTTATTAAAATGCAATACCATCTTTACAAGGTTAAAAATATTCAAAAACAGAGAACACTTCCTAAGTTGTGATGTGATACAAGGGAGTTCATCATACACCTATGCTCTGATGCCACAAGGGCTTGCCATGTGTGCAGAGCTGGCGCTCACTGGTACACGTTGGTCTCAGGACATGGCGTCTCTGAGGGGGCGGGGTTTGAAGTCTCACCTTGACTACTATATTGCACCATGTCTTATGCTAGAAGTTCGTCCAGACACATGATTGTCACAGCCTCTGTCTCCAAGGGCCCTACACAGAACCCTTATCTCGGTGATGCCAGCTCCCAGAGCTGGGAGGAATCTGGAGATATGATCCCTAACTCCTGGGACAGTCTTGACCCTCTCTTCCTTACATCATGGAGACAGGGAGTCTATTCACAGCTTCCTGATGCACTGCTTCACAATGGCAGCACAATCAGCCAAAAACCATTCCTAGGCTGCATCCAGAGCCCCAGCAGGAAAAGAACTCTACTTTCCAATTGAGGAGTCGGGGCTTCAGGGCAGCCTGAACTGGCAGGAGGTAACGGGAAGGCTGAACCAGGATGAGAGACTCAAGGCTCAAGGCAGGCCTCAGACTGGGGCATAGGATTTGGAAGCCCTTAGGCCCTCTAGAGCAGAGAACAGCAGCTGCAGGACTGTCATGGGCTCCTTGCCAGCTGGAGCCTCTGTTCTGTTTCTGCAGTCACCCTACTCCTACCTGCAGCCTTGGCCTTGCCTGCCTTTTGCCTTGCATAGTGCAGTACCATGAAATCCAGAAAAGGAATGGCATAAGATTAGGTCAAATCTTTTGTGGTTTGAGGGCAGGGGAAAAGAATATACTAACTGCCAGGGCTTTGGAGAGTAGTTTTCATGGGATGGGGCTTTTTTCTGGCTCATTTCTTGTGATTGAAAGGAGGAAGATGGAAAAATCTGATGGAGTGAGAGATAAAACTTTATTTGGATCTGATCTAACCCCATTGGACACCCAACCTTTTCTGCACCAAGAATTGGCATGGAAAGTGTGTATGGAAGAAATGCCTTCCATTATAAAGCATTCCTTAGGAGGGGCTGTTATGAGAGTTACAGACTTTTGAATAAAACACAGCTCTTCTTGGCCAAAGCAATGTGCACAGCCATCCAGGGGTGGGTACTGACTGGTCCAAATGGTCTTCTCCAAACAGGAGACTCCCCAGTGTTAGTCAGGGCATCTGAAGGACAGGGACCCCACATAGCTCGTTCTATCTTCTAGAGTCCCCATGAGACTTGGGGCCAGCTGTTCATATTTAATTGAAAAAAGTATAAAATGAGGAGGCCATTCCCCACCTCTGACAATTCCGTTTCTAGGGGCTTTTACACTCGGATCTGTTCTGTTTGTCTTGTCTTTCTCCGCCACTGTTTCTTGACCCCTTTCTCCTAATTCGATTCTTGGAAAGCAAACATTTCCAAGTTCTAAGGGGAGAGGCTCTGGAATTGCTGACAGAGAAAGGCTGTAGAATCTCCTTCCCTGACAGTTGAAAAAAGCAGTTGGCCAGACACACTGCAGGCAGTATGTGCATGGAGGCAGGAGGCTGGGCCAGATGACTCAGTGACAAAGAGCCAATTTCTGGTTCTGTTTCCACTACAACTCCATGTCTCCAAACCTCCTCCTCCCCTTTGGCTCAGCAGCCACATGAACAAAACAGTCCTGTTGACAGGACTGGCTTACTGTTTTTTATTAGTTTTTGGTGGTGTTGGGGACTGAACTCAGGGTTTTGTGTATGTGAAGCATAAGCTCCACCGCTGAGCTACATGCCCTGCCTTCAAGGCCTGGATGATAGTTCAGTAATTCGTTCAATGGGCTCTCAACACACAGACCTCCTCACACCGTCCCTGCCTTGCCCTTGCTAGAAGGCTCTTCCCCTGGCCTTAATCCCATGCCTGAATGAACACTGGCAGATCTGAAATCTTTGCAAGCTTGTTAGCATTCCCTAAAAACCTTTCCACTTATTTTCAAGCCGTTAAAACGCTTTGACTTTCCATTCAAAAGTTGTCAAAGGGTATTAAAAAAAACAAAAACAACCAACTCTATGAAGGCCACAGAGGAACTATACATTGGTTAAGGACAAACTTGTTTTTAATGGCTCAAGAAAACAGGATTTAGAATACATTTGCCTAACAGAGTACAATTCCATGCAGAATCCAAGACTGCTGCAGAGAAGAGCTGCAAAGCTTCCAATAGCCCTTTGGGGTGGCCACTGGCTTGGAATTATAGGTTTTTGTTTTTTTTTTAAAATGACCAGGCTCACTGGAATGCAATGCCCCCTGAGGACCAGAATACCTGCTTATTGCGTTCTGCATCCTCAGTGTCTAGCTCTGTGGCCAGCCTATTGCAAGTCCCAAGCACACTGGCCAAATAACTGGATACAGATTTTTCTATCCAGTTTCTTTTCTTGCTGCTTAAAAAAAAATCTTCATATGATTTGTTTTCCCCCAGCATTTAATATTGCTATGATGAAATCCATGTCTGACTTTTTTTTTAGAGTGTTCTATTCTGTTCCAATTGTGTTACTGAAGTAGAGAAGAAATAATGACAGACTGCTTTAAGATGAAAGGAGCTGCTTATGCAAGAAAAAAAATTAACATCAATTTCAAGACCTATTTAATAAAAATTTACTAGAATAGGTTCACAGTGAGTAGGTAAGGACATCTTCATCTAGTTCATTAGCAAGTAACCTTTCCCCTAATTAGATGGAAGGACAATTTCACGTACAGGGATGCAGCTGTTTCCTGTGCCTCATGCACGTATCAAACTTGAGTCAAAAGGACAAATACAGAGGAGGTTCATTATGATTAGATAGATGATAAAACAGAAGGGCTAATATATCAATTTTTTTCTTGGAAAGCATAAGTACTATTAAAAAAGAGGAGGGGAAGGCTTAGGGCAGGGGTCCTTTGGGACAGGAATCAAGGATTCTGGGGCTTGAACTCTAAGGGTAGATATGGAGGAGAGGACCAGCTCCATTGGCAACAGGGTCATTATTTATAATTCTCCAAGCAACAGCTTAGTGGCCAGGGGCAGCAGTGCAATGTAGATTCGGGGAAGGCCTCACAGCTTAGAGCAGATGAAGAGGGCACTCCTCTCACGAGGTTTCTTGCAGGCAATTTTTCTGAGTCACCGATGGAGACCAAACTAGGCAGTTACATTTGTGCCCAAAGGAAGTGAGCTGGCTTGGGACTTTGGATACACTTAGGAGGATTGTGGCAGAATTATAATTTTCACAAGCCTCTAGAAGGTTGTATTTCTGATGGGTGGGAAATAAATTTACAATTGGGGGTATCCTAGTAAATATAGTCTTCCATGACAACTAAAACACGCCCTTTCAAAAAGTGTTCTTTGGATTTTGGCAAAAGCTCAGGAGGCAGGGCAGGGCGTTCACTAGCAACACATCAGACACGGCCAAGGCTTACTCGGGTAGAGATCTGAGGGGCTCCTACAGTCTCTGGCCTCCCAAGCAGGCCTTCTCTGTTTGCCAATATTCTCAATTTCATCATTAGAAATTCTTCTTTTCATTGTTGAGTCTTTGTTCTTTGTTAACATCCATATTCCCATTAGAAAAACGACTCACAAAGCCTTAACAGTGTGTATCTTACTGTGCATGCATTTGTTAAATTCTGTCTCAAAGAAATAGGAAACAACTCAATTCCCCAGTCTTGGAATGATGGAAGGGTTTGGCATTCCTCAAGCCCAAATTAAATCTATGGCCCCAAACAGAACCAAAGTCTCATTCCTGAGAAGAATTTCAATGGAAGAATATCTTTCTCTTGAAATTAGTTGTGGATAATTATAATACAAGAGGATATTTGGGCTCTAGCTATCCATAATTAAGTATCCAGGAAACTGTCATTGTTTCTTTGTAATTATCATTTCAGTTATTTTTTTAAGTCTCTCAAAAAGGTAGAAAGCTCTTTCATTTTTCGGATTCTCTTCACAGATGTATAGACAAAATTACTCTGTACAAAGAACAAGTAGAAACACAAACAGGAATAAATGGAGTGATAAGAATCTGAATACAGTTCTATAACTGCCCGATACCTCCAATAAACATTAAACAGGGCCTTACAAAAGTTCCTGGGTTGCTGGAAAAGACAATGTATAGTAGAGAGCTACTGCACCCAGAGGCTTCCACTTTCTGTGGTGTGTAATCATTAGGTGTATGTCAGAGAACTAGAACACTTCAGCTGAAAGAAACACCTATTGCAATTGTGCCTCCCATCTTAGAGGCAAGAAAGCAGTTCAGAGAGAAAACAACACTTGTCCCAAACACCCAGGGTGCTGGGCAGCTGTGCTAAATTAGAGAGAGGTCAAGGATTCCAACCTCAAGTACTGGTCTTCATTTCTGTAGGACAACTTAAACATCCATATTAGAGTCACAATGGAGCTGTGTTTACTAGCACAGATACAGATGGTGCTTTGACAGGCTGTACCTCTGCTGTTTCTTGGTAAGATATCTGCACAGCTCTGTTGGAAGACTTGGCTATGTGGAGATGACGCTGTTGCTAAGCAACTTAGGGTGCTTTGGTGCCATAACTCTGTAGATATAAGTTCAAGGATGACTCTTACTATCTGACCTGATGGTTTGATTTCAATATTTGCAGGCCCAGAATGCCTCAGGATGAATCAAATCGAACGATCCACTGGGTTTGGTCTGACAGCAGTAAGCAAATGCAGTTAACTCCCATCAGGCTTCCAGAATGCTATCTCAACATCAGATGACAGATTTTATTTTTCTTATTGCATTTGATAAATTTAATAAATCTTGCATTTAATATATAAAGTCCTTTGGGAACATAAACAGTACCTGTAGCTTATCTCTTACCACAGACACTGAGGAAGTGATTTCTTCTGGCTGGCAGTTATTGTCGCCTATTTCATGTGTTCACAGATAGGCACCATGGGGGCAGGGAGGGGCTACTGACAAACAAACAGGAAATGCTGGGACTGGAAGTTCTCGCCGGAAAGAGATGTGCATGATGGAGAAATGTGGGGACTCGTTCAAGGTCAAATGTGAAGTCACCAGCCTGGGATGGGCCAGATCCCCAGCTTCTCTGCCCAGCACTTGTTCCCTCATGTGCCCTCTCTCATTAGGCCACCAGGAAGCCAAGTGGCCCGCTCTTTCTATGGCTGGAGGCTCTGACCATCTTGGGTTCACCTTGCTTCTAAGCATGGTCAGAAAGAAGCTGGATGAGCAAGAGGGGAGGAAAGGAAATGAATAAATGAAGTTGAATTCCTATTTTGCTATGTTTCATCAGAACTGCTCATTAGGTGGAAGGTAGGCAAGTTAAGCACGTGACAAGGAAAATATTAAGAATTATTAGAATCTACATAGGCTATTGTTTTTAAAATGTGAAATGGCATGGGTTTCTTCTGAGAGCCTTCTGTGTCTCCAGAGAGATATGGGAGCTAAGAAAGTCCTGTTAAGAACGCCAATTTGGATTTTGGGGGTTGGTCATTCACTTTTTTATCTCACAGCTCAGGGACCTTAGTTAATGGTATAATAACAGAAAGTGTATATCTAACAACAAAACAAAGTAGTGAACATCGGCACTCAAGCTCCACATGAGGATAGAACTTGGTTGTAATTAACCAGCTCTGAAAATACCTCATTAACTACTGCTCCTTTTGATGGAGAGAAATAACTCCTGTGCCTGCTAAGTTTACGCCAACATGGTCTAAGAAACAGTTTCCTGGAACTAAACAACCTTGTTTCTCTACCTATGGGAATGCACAGACGACAAGATGTACAATGATGCCCCCTGGAGAGGAGAAAGGCTCAGGCAGCACATGTTTAATCTGAAGTGAACTTCATTCCACATTCCTGTCCTGTTTTAGGATAGTTAGGCACTCACATACTTCTTGAGTAATTTTCAGAACTTTAAAAGAAGTGAGTATATTTACTTAAGAGCTGTCTGATGTGTTCTTGTCCTTTTATAGAAATTACTGAAATCAATTCCATGCTTTGTTTCAATGTTTAGCTATGTTTAAGTTACACAATGAATAGGCCAGTTGGGATTGAGGGAACAGTGTTCTCTCTCCTGAGTAGGTTGAGCTGGAAAGCTAGTTTGAGGTCTACCAAGCACAACCAAAGGACTACATAAAGCAATTAGCTCCTACTTCTAAAATGCACCAAATAATGGTGATACACCGAGACAGACCTTTGAAATTCTCCCTCCAGGAGAATATTCTAAATTTAAAGACTTAGATGTGAGAACTATTTAATCTTCCCTGAGTTATTGGGTTCTGCTCAAGCCAGTGTCTTGGTTAGGAAAGAAAGGCTAGGTGAATGATACTGCACTTCTCCTGGTAGAGTGAGGAAGGGTTGTGGAAATTCCCAGGCCAGGAAGTCAGTGCAAGGAGGCGAGTCTCAGGCATGGAGCTGAGTTCAGTGACATCCAAGAGTTCAGAAAGCTGAGCAACCTCAAGAAATGAGCACAAATCAAGGCCTCAGAAAACTGTTCAGTGAAACAAGAGGCTGAGTGTTGTTTCAACCCCAACAAAGAGTTTAAACTGGAATTGTTATGTGACTGTGTGCCCTCAGTCCCTTACTTATTATATTTCCTGGTCAGAAGTGATCACTCTGGGTCAGCTGAGAGGCTTGGTATTCTTTTCTAGATTGCAGATGTCTGAGCTTTCATCTGAGCCAGGACACTGAACTAGGAGAGCTGCCAATGAGTACAAGCTCCCCTCCACTGAGCACAGGGAGCCCCAAAGCATGCTCCTAAATCAGTAGCCCTAAACTCCAGGATAAACTTCTCTTCTTCGAGGATGATCTAATAACACTTCCCTCTGGGAATTGATTGATCTATTTTCTAGCAGATTAGCAAACTCTGGTGCTACAGAAATAAAATGTATCTTATTCCCTTCATGATTATTTCACTTTCAGGTGGAATTGTATTTTTCCTATGTTTATAAAAATAGATTTGCTCATTTGTTTTCCATTTTCTATGTTTAAGGTGACATTTCCTTTATATCACATTTTCTTTCTTTCTCTCCTTCACTACTTTCCCTCCAGTGCTAGGGACTGAGTCCAGGACCTCCTACATACTAGTAAGTGCTCTACCATAGAGAGCTAACCTCCCCCCCTCCCACCCAGCGCCATTCCACTGCTTTTGTATTTGGCAATATGGTATCATCATGGCAATTCATGTACTTATTATTTCAGAAACAAATGTGAAATTAATTTAAAATATTAATTGAAAGCAAATTAGCTATGCATTTTATGTGATCTTGAGTTAAAAAAAGATTGTATTCAGGGCAGAATGCGAAATGAATGCTTGGATTTTAGTAAAAATAAGAGCTAAAGAAAACTAATTAAAAGATAAGTAGATGGGGATTTAATTTCTTCAACTTAAAATCCCTTCACTTGGATCCCTCATTAGAAGGGCTTCGTTAAAAACAAGCTGTAAACACTTGCAATAATTAAACATAAATAAATGATCTGTGATATAACTTGGCCCTTAGGCCATATATGTTTAAATATATAAAATTGCATGTATACTAGATTCCCACTTGTTTTGTTAGTTCCATCTTCCAGTGAAATGCATTTGTGTAATTACCTTGTTCCTATTCCTCCATCATGGATCATATTAAAAAATGCCTTTTCCCATAAACTGTGAAGTATTAATTGATAAGCCACAGGGAAGTTACACTATTACATGTCCTTACCAATTAATAATGCTGTTGGCTGGGTTTATGAGGACTGAATTATTCATTGGAATCTTTATATAATATCACTGCAAGCTTGACTTAAACAGATATTAATGCCATCTACAAGATGATTTACGTATAAAATTTAATTTTATTTATAAACCAAACAATCACTTTAGTTTAATCCTTGTACATCTAACACTCAACAGTGGCAGTTTACTCATAAGCCTCATCCCTCTGGTCATGGAAGAGTTCTGGAGAACACAGCAAGGAGCTGGTAAATTAAGCTACAATCCAGTGGAGGAGGGGAAAATTAGTTTAGAAGTCCGTGTGGCTCCTGTTTCTACTTTGGCACTGTAGCTGCCTCCATATCTATACATCCATGGATTCAGGCCATTGCAGATCAAAAATACTTGGAAAAATACCGCATGCATACTGAACACAGACTTTTCTTATTCTTTAAGCAATTATAGTGTAACAACTTTTTATAAAGCATTTACATTGTACTGGCTATTGTAAGTAACCCACCGATGATTTAAAAGAACATTGGAGAATGTGCACTAGCTAATGCAAGAACTAATCCGGATCCTAAATAAAGGAACTGAGCTGCTGAGGATTTTTCTAGCTACTGTGAGGTTCTGGAACAAATCCTTTATGGAAATCCAGAAGCAACTGGATGTGGTGCTTTGGCAAGACACTTTACCTTTCTAGGATTGTTTCTAAAAATTCTGCAATAAGGGCTTGGATTACTAGAGGGTTAACATTTCTTCCAATTGCAAAATTTCTTTTGGGTTCTATAATAAACATAAGAGCTAGTCTATTTTGATGCCTGCTAGGGGGAAAAAACCCCCAAAAAGCTGTGCAATATTGAAACAAATAATGTATATTCTTTCACTTATTCCTAACTCTTTTGGTTCCCTTCCTATCAAGCCTGGCAGACGCCATTTCTTCCCTGTAACAGATGCATGTTTGTGATTAGAATTATCTGCTAGAGGGTAAGCTGGCACAGCTAAGATAGGTGGACACTCTCAGCTCTTGTATGCTGAGAGTTGGTGCCTGGTACAACACAAGAACTGTTCATCATTACCCACTAGAGATGTCTTTAAACTAATTAGCTATTTAGATACTATTCTTGAGGGTTATTCTGTGCTTTGTATTTAATGTAGATTTAACTATTAACATGTTCTATATTGGAAGTCTTATTACAGCAGGATTTTCTACAGCAATACCCTGAAACATAACAGTTGTGACAAATAAATTCAGACTTCTTCCCTGTCCTTTCGGTCTCCTCACTATACAGGAAGGTTAGGTGGCATCTGGGTCATGGTCTATTGATATCTGCAGTGGCTCCTTTTTCAATCATCTTCAAGAATTTGGTCTTCCTTTTATTTAAGAAGGATGGGAGTTAAATGGAACTAAATTTGGCTTTGAAAGATTTCTTCTCTCCTTTAGTAAATTCTTCATTCCATTCTTTTTTGTTTGTTTTTGTCTTTCCTTTCTTCATACTGGAGATTGAACCCAGGGCCTTGCACTTGCAACACTGCCACTCGGCTACATCTCAGCCCTCATTCTGTTTCTGCTGCTAGGTAAGCAGTGTGGTTAGCAGTGTGGTAAGCAGTATGTCTTTACTCTCATATTCCCTGAAATTACACACCAGGCATTCTCTATTATAATTAACCAGCCAGCCTGGATTTTTGATGATAATATTACTAAGCAAAACAGTTTTTTTAAGTACAAAGATATAGACAAAAGCATACTGTTTGCACTAAACAAGATCACTCTGGCTTTAAGACCACATTTTAAGCAGTAGATAAAAGTGTGATATCTGAAGATGTAGTCTGAAACAATGATGTTTTTCTAAATCTTAGCAATTTTAATTAGTGAGGAGCTAGAGAAAACACATGGTGCAGCCCTCAACCTGTCCTTGCTAAGGGATCTGTCAAATTTTGCCAAAGCAGATTGATTATTTCATCTGAGTTGTAAAATTATTCCTTCCACCTGGGTTCAGATGAATCTCTAAAAATGCCTTATAATTGCTCGGTGGTGTCATAGTTTGCCGATTGTTTTTTACTGTCATCTCTCTGAAAAGCCAGAAGGGAGATCATTCAAAGGTGACAAAAGACACCGGTTAAATTTGAACACTTTTTCTCTTTCCTAGCTTAGAAGAAAGTAGACAGTCTTAGAACCCTTCTTCAGGACCGAGGAAAGCCAATAGCAGTCTTGAGCTTGCAAATGGGGAAGACAGGTGCTTGGGTGTAATGGTATACTAGTACAGGCTGCCCGCTCTTCACAAGCTCACTTTCCCACCTGGCCAACAGAGCTGGAGACATTCTATCCAGAAACAAAGAGAATGGATACTCAGCTTATATAAGTTCAAGTGAGGAAAAAGATGGAAGGCTGAAAGAAGTAGAAAATACTGAATGAAGTATTACTCTTAATTCTTGGGTAAGGTCTGGTTTTCTGAATGAGGTGCACTATGTAAATGTGAACAGCACATTTTATGTCCTATTCCATAGGAAGCTTTAAAAAAAAAAGAGACCAAGGCATTGGTGACTCACTCCTAGCTACTCAGAAGGCTGAGATCTGAGGATTGAATATGAAGCCAGCCCAGACAGGAAAGTCCATGAGACTCTTATCAACAATAGATTACACCCCCCTCCAAAAACAGTCAGAGTGGAGTTGTGGCTCAAGTGGTAGAGCACTAGCCTTGAACAATAGCTTAGAAACTGCACTCAGGCCCAGAGTTCAAACCCAGGACTGTCTGTTGCCCCCCCACCCCCAATAAAAAGAAAACTAACAGAGAAAGAAAATAGGTACGGCAAAATGCAACCCACTTAAACACACTGACTATAAAAAAGCAAATAACAACCTAAACTCAAGTACAAAGGCACAATCCCAGAATCACTCAGTAGGTTTAAAGGTTTGAATGTTATAAACTGTTTTTCAAACAAGGGTCATTTAATAATCTAACTTGTCTGCAGTGGGTTAGAGCTGGCACTGGATTTCACTGCTCAGACCATAATAATCTAACTTGTCTGCGGTGGGTTAGAGCTGGCACTGGATTTCACGGCTCAGGCCAGCATGTATGGAAGACACATGCTTTCTGTGCTGGTCACCTCACTGTCAATAAAGTGCTGAATCACACTTTCCTGTACAGTTCACAGTATTCCCGTGCATCAGTCATGACTAAGGTCCAGCAGGTCATGGGTGTTCTCAGAAACAAGGGTGAGTCAGGACCGAGACTGGGGTTGTTCTCTGATGTCCTGGAAAGCACCTGATCACCAAGATAAGAATGGCCAAAGGCTGCCCACCTGGCTCAAAAGAAGGAGTCGTATAAGAAATGGCTTTATTAGAAAAACGTGTAGTGTACATGTGGCTAATTCTATCATCAATATACCATTTGGCTACTTTGGAAGTAATCTGATACAAGGTTCAAACTTCTTTAGAAGTTAGTGGCATTCTTCCTATTCTGTTATGTGACTCTGGGAGGAGTTATCTTCATGTGATGGAGGCCTTTTATTTCTTCCCGTAATTAGAGTTAATCAGTAGTAGCACTGGCACAGGACAGGACAACTTAGGTAGTGCTTCACCTCCACCCTTGTCAGGCACAGGGATGCCCTTTGTAGAGTTTTAAAATTCCCTATGACCTCAAGTCCCACATTATTATTACCTAGTAGTAATTAAATTAATGTGACAATCGTGACCTAACAGAACCTCTGAATGAAGTTTCTTTCTTCTTTTTTTTCCTGTTAGCTGTGCAATTCCGAGCAAATGTGCAGTGTGCAGTATTGATTTCCAGTCTCCTTTTAAACTCCTTCAAGTCTGTGCTATTAAACTGAGACAACCACATCAAGATAGAGTCTGTCATAGGATTCCCTGAAGCACAGAATGAGGAGGAGACTGAGCAAACACGACCCCGGAAGGCACCAGTTGAACCAAGACAACTCTGTAAGACAAAAACATGCAGTTTAAGCATTCACATAGCACTAGCGGAATTCCACCTGTACCAGGGAGGAGGCTGCTCTGCATTCCAAAGCACTGATAATGAATGCGCACCCAGAGGCTTGGAAACTGCCTTTTGCTAAGCAGTGATAGTCAGGAGAGTAGGCTGTGTATGTAGTTCATTATAGGGCCTTCCTGAGGAATGCTTTCAACCATTGTCATAAATAACTTTTTGTCAATTTAATTCATGTTGACAATCAATCTACTGTCAAGGAAAAGAAACTGATCATCTTTAAGTGCTAGCTTGTTGACTGTTTTAAGTGTCTTCTATTGCGATCACTCTCGACCCTGTTTAGAAATGGCTGACAGATTAGAAATACAAAGAGGAAAACCACCAGAATATCCAGATGTCATTTTCACATTGTCTTTTTAGACAGAACTATGTATTTCCCAGCAAAAATATTACAAAGGAACCATTACAAAATCATATTAGCAAATATATAGACACATAAAGTGAAACATAAAAATAATCAATCATAATTCTATTTGTAAAGAGAACTCTGTATTTTGGTGTATTTCTTTGTAGTCTGTTTTTAATATTAGCATGAATGATTACACATGATGCCAATTATTGGAAAACCTATAAAAATCTGCTCAACACAGGCAATTCTGTCGTTATCTGATTTAATGGTATTGAGAACCTGCTTCTTTGGAATGGCTCTCTCATGAATCCAGGACTCTCTAGTAGGACATTGGTGGGCCAGTTGCTAGCATCACACCCCACAGCCATAGCTGCTGCCTGGGGCTTCAGGGACCGTATGCTGGGCATCAGTACCTGGTCAGCCTCCCTCTGCCTAACCCTACCTGTCAAACCCAAGGTATAGTAAGTTGCTCCGTCATGCAAAAGATTGTTGTTGTTGTTTTGAGACAATCTATCCAGCCTCATATTCACAAACAAATACATGGGGAAACAAGTTTCATTTTTCTTGGTTATACTTCTCTCTTCCCTTTGTCCTTCTACAAAATGCTAATACTGTCTTAATCTTCAAAAATCATCCTAAAGATTCCTACAATGCTGCTTTAGTTTAATCCATAATTCATATGGCCTAAAAGAGCAATTTATGCTTAGGAATGGAAATCAGAAAGCCAACCGGTAAGCAAGGCACTGCACTGCCTTTCCATAATGTGCTAAGAAACGCCACCTCCTCATCTCTCAATTACTACATTTTAAAAGTCTTATTCTGTAGGGTGAAGGAAGGTTCATATAAAGGATTTTCTTTGCTTTTCTTGGGTTGGGGATAATCTAAATACTCTGGGAAGTGGTGACCCATAGGCCTTGTCTTTACTCACATATTCCCTGAAATGACACACCAGGCATTGTAATTAACCAGACAGCCTGGATTTTTGATGATAATATTTCTAAGCAAAACATTTTTTTTTTTAAGTACAAAGATACAGACAAAAAGCACTAAACAAGATCGCTCTGGCTTAAGGCCACATTTTAAGCAGTAGATAAAACATATATCAGATATGCTGAAGATGTGGTCTGCAACAATGATGTTTTTCTAAATCTTAGCAATTTTAATTAGTGAGGAGCTAGAGAACACACATGGTGCAGCCCTCAACCTGTCCTTGCTAAGGGATCTGTCAAATTTTGCCAAAGCAGATTGATCGTTTCATCTGAGTTGTAAAATTATTCCTTCCACCTGGGTTCAGATGAATCTCTAAAAATGCCTTATAATTGCTCGGTGGTGTCATAGTTTGTTGATTGTTTTTTACTGTCATCTCTCTGAAAAGCCAGAAATCTTACTTGGCTCAATCAACTGCCAGTGTTCTTTGAAATGACTTGCCTTTTCAGAAAGCAAAAGGTCGAGACAGGAAAATGGCAATTCACAATCACAGAAATCACAGCTTAGGTGCTTTAATAAGGAGGAAATGGCTTGCTTAAACATTCCTTTGACTTAGAAGTTGCAAACTCAATCATTGACTTTCTGAGCTCTTTGTTAGATGACATAACAAACAATCCTGATTCAGTGAAGTGTTCATATTTTGTATTTTAGACTCAGCAGCTTCTGAGCATTCCTTTCCTTTTGCTTCTTATTGGAAGAAATATAAATCTGAACTTGAAGGCGGGACCTCACAATCTGTCCCATTCTGCAGCCTGTCGGTCTGTGGTCAAGTCCTCTCTGACGCTTTGCAGTTGCCCAGTACTGCATTTCCTCAGTGCAGAGGGGCTCTGTACCTGGTAGTTGCTCTCTTAAGCATCTCTGAACTAACTGTAATATTGCTTATTTTTTACCTTTTCCATTTCCTTCCAGAAGCATTGGTAGACTTTGTATCTTGTCTTTCCCTTCAATAACAACATGCTTGCTTTTTTTTCTTTTTGTGCTGGTCCTGGGGCTTGAACTCAGTGCCCAAGGTTAGCACTCTACCAATTGAGCCACAACTCCACTTCCAGCTTTTTGGTAGTTTTAGTGGAGATAAGAGTCTCACAGACTTTCCTGCCCAGGCTGGCTTTGAACTGCAATCCTCAGATCTCATCCTCCTGAGTAGCTAGGATAACAGGTGTGAGCCACTGCTCTCTGAATATGCTACGGGTTTTGACCACCTACATATAAGCACTTGTCTGTTTCCAGCTCCCACCCTACAGAACCAACCCTTTACTTTCCTTTATAGTGATCTAAGAAAATCCTCTTTATTCTTTTTCAAGGTGAGCAGCCCAATTTAATGCCGTGTGCCCCTCATTCTATATTAACTACCCATAAGATCTTACTATCACATGGCATTGTTTTCCTTAAACCTGCCCTGGATCTCCTGGTAACCATTAATCAGTGATGCACACCTCAGAAAGATTAAATCTTTTGAGTGACAGGGTAGTCTCAAATTCATGGTCAGTCAAGTCAAAATCTTTATGAATAAATCCCACTACAAAAGTTTATGAACAAAAACTCAAATAATGCAAACTTTAGAATATAAAACAATAATTTTGGAGCACATAACACCCTTCCCAAATTGTATGTGAAGTTATTAGAATATATTAGCACAGTGCTGTCTCAACTCACTGAGATCCTCAAAGCAAATACTGAAGAGAGCAACTTGTTTTTACTAATATGATTATGTTAAGGAACAAGTAACCTTTTCTGTGTTCAAAGTGGTCTTGAAAAATCCAAGTCAGAAAACATGCTAAGAAACTTCTGGCGTGGTTTCAAGTGCCCATAGTGGAATAGAAATAACTCTATAACCTGGAGCTCCAAATAAACCTGACTAGTACTAGTAACAATGGTCCCAATGTCCAAGAAAACTGTCAGTGGAACCAATCTTGCTAGGGAAGGCATTCTAATGTGGTCATTCTGGAGATGGTTCTATCGTCCTGAAAAATTATCAGATGGAGTTACCTACCACATGATACACTGTGACTGGGATGCTGAGTATTGTCTTGAGAGAAACCTAAAATGCCACTGATCTTCATGGATTACAAATCAGGGTTTCTTCTTGGGGGCAGTGCTGTGTCGATAATTGTAGGTACTCTGGAGGCTGAGGCAGGAAGATCATTTGAGCCACAAGTTTGAGACCAGCCTTGACAGCCCTATCTCTTAGAAAGTAAAACAGAGGGGCTGGGGATATGGCCTAGCGGCAAGAGTGTTTGCCTCGTATACATGAGGCCCTGGGTTCGATTCCCCAGCACCACATATACAGAAAACGGCCAGAAGTGGCGCTGTGGCTCAAGTGGCAGAGTGCTAGCCTTGAGCGGGAAGAAGCCAGGGACAGTGCTCAGGCCCTGAGTCCAAGGCCCAGGACTGGCCAAAAAAAAAAAAGAAAGTAAAACAGGAACTGAAGATATGGCTCAAATGGTAGAGGTGTGGGTGTAAAAAACCAAGTAAGAATGTGAGGACCTGAGTTCAAGTCCCAGTACTGACACAGCAAAATAAAACAAAATAAAGCAAAACAAGCAAACTAGGTCTTCTTAAAAAAAAGAAAACCTCAAGACTTCTAATCATGGGTGGGTTCTTCAAAATTTTATGTTACTGAATTATAACATTTGAACACTATAATAATGGAAGAGAATTTATTATACAACTTGTATAGGGTACTCGACTGCAGGACTACACGTTATTTTTGGGGCGTAATCTCACAAATTTTTCAGGTTTGAAATTTGTGGATCATACCTCAGTCCATAAAGAATGTGGATTTTTAGGGAAGGATCACTTTAATCCTATGTGAAAAAAAATTTCAACACAGATATTCCTGGTAACCTTAGCCTTAGAGATGGAGGGTGTGCTTGTGTGTATTCATATTCCCACAAATACAGAAAGAAAAGCACTTCTTTAAAACAGATGTAGGTACTTCAGTTCCTAATGCCAGTCAGCTAGATGTCTAGAAGGAAATGCCCCCCCCCCCCCGCCCAGTGTGTGCTAGTGGTGCCTTGGAATATATACTCTTTCACATGCCATCTTTACACCAAAGATCTAAGGTACTGATAGTCACTGAGACTTATTTTCCCCTGAAAAACCATCTTAGTTGGTTAAAATGAATTATTATTTCAGGTTTCGTTTAGTCACAGTAGTCACAGAGTTTAGGAAGGAACCTTCTAACACTATACAGATATGTACAGGAACATGTGATCAGAAACAAACCAAAAAGAGCAAAGCTTTCTTCTCCTACTCAAATAAATCCTTGATTATATCAGTAGGGTAGGAATTAGCAGAAATAGTGTAGTTTCTTGTGCTGCCTTTGCCAAAGAACACAAAAATATCTGCTACCTTAAGCTGTTCAGTAAGAATGTGTATAGGTTAGAGATGACAGTTAGAGATTTATTGGAGGATAACATTATCTGACATCTACTATTATTTTTAAATACCATGAGAACAAAACTGTTTCTAGCTAACAGCCCTAGGAAAAAAACACCTTCTGCCAGGCTCCATAGACTACTTAGCAAACCTGTGCCCATCAATTAGAAAACTGTATCATGCAAGGGGAGCCAGAGCCATCTCTGATGTTTTATGAAGCAAAGAAACAACAGCTTTTTAATTTCCGCTGTGACACACTGAAGTGGATCGAGGTTGACATGAAACAGTCCAAGATTCAGTTTAGAAAAGTGAATGAAGGACACATTTTTCCTTGTTGGAAATGTGCTTCCAGCAGAAGAGTAGAGCGCACTTCTGACCACATAAGAATCACTCTTCTTTGGGAGAAGCAAACTCCCATCAGGTTTAGCAGACCCAGAGTCTACTTTACCTGCATTTCTAATGGACAGAGGCAATCTAGTTTGCTGTAAATTACATTAAGAATTTCATCTATCACTTGGACACTTTCTGTGGTTAGGCTAGAGTGCTGTCTCAAGTTGTTCAATATCCAGAGATGATTCTGTTTCATTGCTTTGGACGTTTAAAAATTTTATTTTCCTAGTCAAGGACGTTAACATGGTTATTATTTCAATTATAAGCCTGTCAGATAGTCCCCTATAAATAATGTAGCCTACCAGAGTATCACATTTTTAGAGCTCTTCTTACATTGTGTGACCCTCTCTTACTCATCCCTAAGGCTTTAAACTATAGCTATACCCCTGACGTTAATTTACACTCTGTGCTAAGACAATACAGTGTATTAAAAAAATATAATACATCAGAGATTTTCAGTGGAAACACGAAAATTAGAATCACTTGGCTGGGTAGTGGGTTAGGAAGAGAATAAAAACTACAAATAATGTGCTTCACCCCAGAACAAGTAAGAAACTCTAGAGGGTGAGGAAGCACGTGGGCTACAATACCAGCATCTAAGCGCTAAATAATTTGCTGTAGTGAGAATTCTCCAACTAAATTGTCTATATGTCAGTGCCACAAACTTCTCTCATAACACATATATATAGTAAATAAAACTTCTTACCTGTATGATAAAATGTGAGAAAAAATAAAAGCACTCCCATGAACATATTACTTAAAAAAGTAACAACTCCACAGGTAATTCCTTCTGGAACTGGGTAGACAGTTTCCACAAAGAGCTCAAAAAATATAGGTACACTGCTGTTCAAGAACACTCCTAGGAGAATGCAGGAGGCATACAATGTCACTGAAAGAAAAACATGAACGCTTTAGTTACCCAGGAGCAGCCATGAGTCATAGAAGATGAGTCTTCTGGGTGTTCTCTTTCCTAAGTACCAACTCTGGATTCTCATTTTTTCAGTGGGAGTGATAGAGCTTGACAAAGCATCATACATCTGTTAGGTCTTTGCTCAGAATTTCTGCACTAAGTAAGAAAAGGTTTTGTTATGGAAGGATTAGCAGTTTATTCACTTTTCCTTTCTAGTAGATTGTTTCAAGGCACAAAATCAATTTATCAGTATAATTAAAGAGCTTTTTCCCATTGGTTATACTTCTAATAAATAGGTAGAAAGACAAAATACAGGAACTTAATTCAAAATCTTGTTTCCTTTATAAATTTTAATAGAACTCAAAGTCTAAGGTAGATGTAAGAAATACCAAATGCCACGGAAAATAACATATAGAAATTAAGGACTGATTCATAATGGCTTTCAAGTACAAACACACAATTACTATGTCATTCCTAGAAAAATATTTAGAATTAGCTCTCAGTGTTAGAATGAGTTTTGTCAACAGTTTCTTCCTTTCTTTTTTTTTTTTTGTCGGTACTGGGGCTTGCATTCAGGAACTGGGCACCATGTCTAAGCTTTTGTGCTCAAGGCTAGCGCTCTACCACTTTGAGCTACAGCTCCAGTTCACGTTTCTGGTAGTTAGATGGAGAGAGTCACAGGGACTTTCCTGCCCCGGCTGGCTTTGATCATGATCCTCAGATCTCAGCCTCCTGAGTAGCTAGGATTATAAGCCGAGTGTTGTCATACATGCTTACAATTTCAGCACTTTGGGAAGCCAAGGCAGAAAAACAGCTGTAGGCTAGCCTGGGGATATACACAGAGATATTTTCTCCTAAAAAGCAAGACAGAACAAAACACAAAACTGGTCCTACCTAAGCCTTAATAGGCTTAGCCTGTTAATACTATTCTGTAGTGAAATGTTACAAAACAAAACACATATGATAGCCAGGTGCTAGTGGTTCATTCCTGTAATCCTACCTACACCGGAGGATGAGATCTGGCTGTGGTTCAAAACCAGTCTGGGCAGGAAAATCTGTGAGACTTTTATCTCCAATTACCAAAAAGCCACTTGAGCTATGGTTCAAGTGGTACAGCACTAGCCTTGAGCAAAAAAAGCTCACAGACAGTGCTAAGGCCCTGAGGTCAAGCCCCAGCACTGGCATAACAAAAAAGCACATAATTAATTAAGCATGTCCAGGAAATGAACCCCATTCTAAGTAATTTTATCATTACTACTGTCTCCCAACAAATTTTCACTAATTTTAATTTGAAGGTGAAAACAGAACCAGTAGGGGAATAATACCTTATTTAGAAATCTAGAATATGTGCCTATATCCTAATAAATATATTATATCCACTGATGAGTAGAATATCTAAGGAAAGTAATTATAATAAAAACATGTTGATTTTTTTCTGAGCAGGAAGTGCAGAAAGTCAGGGAATTACACTAAACCACTTATGTATTATTCATAGAACTGCACCAGAATTTACCGTAACTGATTATGATCATTAACAGTCCCTGACATTATCAAAGCGGTAGAAAAAAAATAGTTCCTTCTGATTCCTAATAGAATTTCTCTAATCTTACTGCTGCTTCCCTCAACAATTACTCTGTCCTTCCAGGATTATCAGGTATTTAGTATATTCTAGTAATGCACATCACTGGTAATTACTTTGATTTATATGAGTAGTCATAGATAGGAAAATAGAGAACAAAAGAATGACAGAGAATAAAGAACATACTGCTTGTGTTAACAGTGCCTAACAGTGCCCAAAGTTTTCACAGAATTACAGAGGAAGCACTGGATGTTTAGTAAATACCATGGCAAACAACATACAGCCTGACACCTCACACACACTATATATATTGGCCAGACCTGGAGTGCAAAATGAATGGACATATTCTATTCCCTCATGACTTATAAGTGGTATATTAGGAAATCTAGGGACTGAATATCACTGCTTGCTTGTATAGAGTATTCTATTTCTGAACACTTTACAATAATTGATTGATTCGTGAATGGTAGTCAGGGCACAGAGAACTATTGACATAAACACAAATGAATGAGAAGTTTTAAACATGAAAGGTATTTAAGTAAAAGAGAAGAGAAGTCAAACTGAAAGATAATCATAGTGTATATGCACTGGAATTGTAGGAGGCAAAATAATAAAAACAGGATGATGAGTACATATTGAATGGGGACTGTTGGCACAGGATCTTGAACATATTTTTATTAAGCTGATACAAAATGGGATAGCTGTGATGACTCAGAAGAGTACCTCTGGTTCAAGGGGTGGGTGGGCTCAATTTAATGTGTTTATTTATGTGTACAGTGCACCTTGATCAGTGTCATCTTATCCATCATTTCCATCCCATCTCAAGTTTCTTCTTGCATTCTGACATATGTGCACTGAGCATTATGATTGTATTTGCCCATCATTCTTTCCATGTGTTTGTTTCCTTCTTTTGTGTCCCTCCTCCAACCAAAATATGTTATAGGTTCCTGATACTCAGTTTGTCAAACTTAATTGTTTAAAGGAGTTATACTATGGAATAGTTCTCCTGTGTATACCATATTTTAGTCAATCTGATCTTTTTCTCTTACACACACACACACACACACACACACACGGTCCCATATGTGTTTACATATATCTTTATATTTTAGGTTTAACATCCATATATGAGAGAAGACATATGCCCTTTGTCTTTCTGAGCCTGGTTTATTTTGCTCAATATGATTTTTTTCCAGATATATCCATTTCTTAGTAAATGGCAATTTATTCTTCCTGATGGATAAATATAATTCCACTGTATATACGTATGTATGTATGTATATACATATATATCACATCACATTTTTTAAAACTCCTTTATCGGTTGTAGGGCATCAGTCATAACTTGGCTACTGTGAACAGGGCTGTGATGAACATGGTATGCAGGTGCCTTTATGGTATCTGGAGTTACAGTCTTTTGAATATCCATTTATCTTTTGGATAAATGCCCAAGAACATTATCGATAGGTCATAAGGTAGTTCTAATTTTAGTTTTTGAGGAATCTCCATATTTATTTCCATGGTGGTTGTACTATTACATTTCCACCAACAGTGTGCTGTCTTCCCCCAAATCCTCACTAGCGTCTGTGTTGTTCATGTTTTTTATGATGGCCATTCTGATTCAAATGATACAGAATCTCAGTGTTGCTTTGATTTGCATTTCCTTTATAGGCAGTGAAGTTGAGCACTTCTTCACATATTTATTGGTCATTTGTGCTTTTGCTTTTGAGAAGTGTTTATTTAGCTCCTTCACCCACTTATTAATTGGGTTATTGATTCTTTGGGAGTTTAGTTTTTCAAGCTCCCTGTGCATTCTGGCTATTAAGCCTTTGTCAGATGTATAGCTGGCAATGATCTTTTCAGCCAGGATCTCTTCTGCAAACCCCCAGAACCATGCAGCTTCCCTGGCCCTCATTTCATGCTCATGAAGACTCTGAATTTTGGTGTCCTCTTAGATATTGAATCCTGGGAGCAACTTAGAAGAAGGCGTTAAATAACTGTCTTTAGAAAGATAAAAGTTCTTTTGTTGTCAAACATTACTGGTGAAACTATAAAGAGTTCCTCTTTTAGTGGTCAATTTAGGAATGCTGATCAAAATAAACATGCTTTCTGATTCAACAATTCCACTTCTAGGAATTTATCCTCGTAGGTATAGGTATCTAAAGAGCTGAAATATTGTTTATAGCAGAAGATTAAAAATAAGCTACTTGTCCATCAACAAAGGGTTGGTTGATTAAAAATTTATAAAGCATTCAAAAGATGTATATTGTACAGCCATTAGATATGATGTATCTCGGTGTACACTAATATTGATATTTCAAATATGTAAGTGAAAAAGGTACTGAAAAGAGTGCTACATTTTAAAGAAAGGGTGTAACACTTGTTTATAGATATATAGAATTCTCTGGGAAAATGAAGAATAAAACTAGAAATCAACATTGTCTTTAGAGAGGGAAACAGAGTGACAGAAGAATAGCAATTCTGTATACATTTGCTACTATTTGAATTGGAGTACTCTTACTATGTGTATGTCTTAGTAAATGCATTAACAGTTGAAGAACTCTACTTCATGAGTTTGTTAGCTTACTGACTCAGAAACAGTTATCATCAAATGACCTGACCCAAGGAGATATCCATAGTTAGCAGCTATATAACTGCAGAATCCTTGACATAAATACTACCACTTCATTTATTAGAATTCCTATAATATGTAGGATAAGTGGATTTTTATATATGAGATAAAGTACATGCAGAATAAATGGATGATCTAACTTTAGAGGTCTAGTAATGAACAACCAAGCATTTTCATTCAGCTATCTCAGTCTCAGTGTTTACGTCTTTTATTACTATAAAAATGATGACCAAGAAGGGTTCCTTTAAATTAAAAAAAAAAAACCACTGGATAGATAACACTAAAATCACTTATTGCAGAAACTAAAGAATCAAAATGCTTTCCATAGGTAAGAGTTAAATGAGCACCTTTAGAGTCAGAATGGAGGATAGGCAGCGGTGTCAGGACTGATTTAATATATTCCCCAGTGTTTTGGGGCATGCATAAAGTAGAGGCTGATTGTTACAAGTATGAATTTCACTTCCATTTGAATTTTTAGTTTCAAGTCTGATATATCCAGTGGGTGAATGTCATCTATTGAAAGTCAGGCAGACAAGATAATTTCTTGCTCGTCAAAGAGGTTCAAGCTACATGATCATTAAATATTTCCATGGTTTTATGTAATACTGATACTAAAATTATAACAGACTGTATTTCAATTAAAAACTCAACGTAATTTAGCAGAACAAACACAACTGAAGTGCTGATGCAGATTTTTTTTCAAAGTAATAAAATTGTACGGGTCTACAATTTAAATTGCAAAAACTAAAGTTCTCTATAGCACAAACCACAGTTACAATGGATGTATTTCAATCACATAAGCCTGAAAATACTTGCTCCTTTAACAAATCAGATTACTAAACTCTAGGGAAGAAAAACTGTCTAAATACATTTTTACTAACAAAAATATTCAAGCTCCTAGGTAATCAGTAATTATGAAACAAATCATAAAATTTCAGATAAAAGAATGATTCCATTCAATCTTGAGATTCTCAAGTTATTACCAGTAACAATTTCATAATTCACATAATTTTTAGCATCTTCAAAACTGCTTTTACATACATTATATATTATCATCATTTGATCATTTTACCAATTCTTACAGACAGGTAAATTAAGCATTTTACAGTTGCAACGACTGTTCTGAAAGTAAAAAAAGATTTAGTTATCAAGGAAATTTGTAGTACTAATAGTATTATAAAGGCCTACAGACTCCAGCATGTTATCTATTAGCCACTGTGTTGGATTGAAAAACCCAAAGCAACACTGGGTATATTTTTATTTAGTAGTCCTGACACAAATGGCATGCTCCCCAAATTTGTATTTAACACAAAAGCTAAAAGTGACTGTACATAAGACAAATGACATTCAAAAACAGAGCATCAAAATGTTATAAACAAAACAAAAAGATGAATTCTAATCATGATAAATGCGAAATGGGTATAAAGTTCACTGCCTAAGTATATAAGAAAACTTAGCCTTTCTTTGAAACCATTTGTCAGATGCCTATGACATGTAAGCTGCTAAAGGGGCGAGACACAGACATCTCAGGGCTCAGCAGCCAGGTATGGGCAGTGTGAGGAAGATAAGTACATTCCATTCTTTTCAAAAAAGGCCACATCTAATCATGAGCTGCAACAGCCTTCCTGGCTCAGTGTGGTCCATCTAGGAATGCTTTCAGGAGGATACACTCAGGCTGACTAGAGGTGCTGAGTCCATATCTAATGAGGAACTAGACTAAAGGCCAAGGTGAGATATGAAAGATGCCTTCAAGCAGTTCAAGGGCCATATGGAAGAGGGAGGGAAATTATGGACTCTCTGGAGCTTGTTGCTCCAAATTAGTTATTCCTCATTGGGAAAAGACGTTCTAGGTCTTAGAGCTGACCAACAACAAGATAGGTAATCTTCCTTTGTAGAATTATTCATGCTGCAGTCAGATGAACATTTATCTGAGATGTTATAGAAGAGATTACAATATCAAATAATGAGTAAAATTCACTTAAGTAGATCAGGAACAAATTTAAAATTACATCACAAGAAGAGTTTAACCAAACTAAAAAAACTAAATATCTTATGATGCTTCTAGGTGAAGAGACAAATTGTTCACAGTTTTATTAAAAAATAAAAAAATAGAAAATAATTGATAGACTTTTATTGTGAATTATCTTAAATAGAATTACTAGAACCACGAAATTTCCCTAAAGGGTAGGCTTAGCACATTAATATACTTTATAAACTTTTATTATTGTGCATAGTGATTGAACTTTTATTTCATAATAAAGATAACTGGGAATTATTAGATTATAGATTTTTATTAGAATTACTTCATAATCTAAACTTGATATTGCAAATGAAAATACTTTTTTGAAAGCAACAGATCTGTAAAGCAAAACTGAGCAATAAATAAAAATATTCACGTATTAACTACCTATTTTTTCCACAGATCTTGAGCATGTTGGGTGAATATAAAGAATACACACAGAGATGCACAGATATACATCCCTATATCACTGAGCTAAGCTTCTATTCCTTGCATCATGTTTTCTTACTAAAAAGTGATTGCTGTGACCTTCATAATCTGCCACTAATTAAAATGTGTAGTACATGGAAATGGCTCCAGATGAGGGGAGGGCATATTTTGCAGCAACATTCATTAGCAGCTATGATTTCCTCTATGCTATTAATTTGCAGGTGTCCCTTATTTAGCCTTTTTGTTGGCATACTTTAGTCCTATAAAAGCTGACTGTTACGTTTACAGTCCTCTACGGAGAAAAGATAAAGTAATTATCTTGCAGAAATGAAGTAAATAATCCTTTGTAAGGGGTAGGCCTCTGTAGAGTAGAGATTGTGAGACCAGACGCTATTGGAAAAAGTTTACCAGGAACTTTCCAGCTCCCAAAGAATTACGTATGGTTCTGAAGAAGGCTGTGTGCTACTAAATCATGGAACACTGATTGATCAACCAAGCAAGTATAGGAAACCCAGACTCTGCCTGAAGACTGACTTCTCTTCCTGAAAACCTCCACAGATCAACATTACATGGTCTTCCTCAATAGCTCCGTTGAGCATTGCATGATTCTTACATTGAGAGTTTTCACAAATCCACTTGCCTCTCCTTCTAATCCCTATTCTCCTTTCCCTTCTCTAATCATGACTAAGCTACTTTTAGTCCATAAGACAGAAAAGAGTAATTAAGTCAATACTTAGCCTTCTTTCCCAAAAGTTTAGAATCCCAAATTTCTTCACAAATGTGGGTTTCTTTAATTATATTTCTTATTCTTTCCTAGATTTTCTAAGTTTCCCCATATTTTGGTGCATATGTGTGTTTATTTCTTTACATGCTGTTAAAAATGGGATATGGCTATCTGAACAAAGGTGTGTTTTTTTTTTTTAAAGCACATAAAAACCAAGAGGCTTACTCTCTAGCCTATACATATCACATGCCTTTTAATCCAGTGGAGTATATTTAACACCGGAAGTAAACTTCTGGTCAGCTCTTACATCACTTCTAAGAACCTCTGTCTGGTTAGACATTCTACCCTGTATTTGTTTGATATCACATCATACATGGCATTCTAGTAACTTTAGATGAAACTAGATGAATAATCTCTCGAGGCAATTTCCGTCAAACAGTCAAATTATATTGTTTCAGTAACCTCAACACCAAAGTGCTACCATTTTTCAAAATGCCATTTTCCAAGTGTTCATCTGTTCTGTAAAAAATGACTGTATACATTATGACCACCAGGGCTAGACATCTCATTCTCAGATAAGGTGAATAATGTGTTTTCACAATTTTGTTTGTAGCATAAGCTTTGAAATTCTGAAGCTCATGTTATCTAGTTATGAGGTGATTTCGTTGCTTTATTGTAAATACTTCAATTAATGAATGCAACTGTAAATACTGAATTTCTCTAAGGAGGGGGAAAAGGAATCTAGCTGATAGTGTCCAGGAAGGTGTGTGGAAGCAATCACACACACACACAAACACGGTATGCCTCTGTAGAGAATGTGATGACCCAGTTTTTCTTTTGCAGAGATGGCAACAATACTAATAAGATCAGTGGACTACAGAAAGATAGGGAGATTTGGCACTTATAACCTATACGTTGATCAAAAAGAACGAGCTTTTAAATTATTATATCCACATTGCTTAATGATGTGAACACATTCTGAGAAACGTGTCACTAGGTGATTCTGTCCTGTGAACACCAGAGAGTGCATTTACACAAAGCAAGACAGCTAAAATGTATAGCAGGGGACATAATCTTAGGGGACCTCCATCATATAAGCTGAGTTGTTTTTATCCCTGCTGAAACATCACTATACGGCACATGACTTTATTTCATATATTTTTCATGGAGTTTCTCATGATATATAAAAACCTATAAATACTAAGAGGAAATAGATTAGTCTCCTGATAATGATCATTAAAAAAGAAACATGAATTTGCCATCACCGACTTTAAATAGCAACCTTAGGTCTAGATTTGTGAATAATTAAATTTTGTAGTAAGTTCTCTCTCATAAAACCTCTTCTACTTATAAGGAATTAGGTCAGATTTTTACAAAGGCAGTAAGGATATCTGTGATTAGGTTTATCCGAATTCTCTATTGTTCAATTAAAATGTGCCCTTTTCATTCCTATAGCTACCATTGAGTAATGAAATGACTATACTTACTACCATTAGCAAGAAGGCCTGTCTACTGACAATCAGGTGGGCATAACACACACTCTATTTATTCATTCATTCATCCATTCATGAGGGCTAGGTGACGGGGTGGGAGCTGGGGAAAGAATTTATATGATATGAATTTATGCTTCAGACTGTTAGGGAAGTTAAGAAATATACTCAGGGAATTACTTGTGAAAGGAGGGGGGAAAGCTATGATGATTAAGAAGGAATGAGAACAAATACAGTCTTTTAACCCTGTATGTCTGTAAGTTAAAATTATTTTTCAGAATATGTAAGTGACATTCAGAAAGAGATTTGCAACTGAAACCAGTAGGATGGATACAGTTTATGATTGTTAAGATGGTCAACATCAAGCTCAACCTTTCTAGTCTTTCCTTAATTTAACTTAGAATTCTGCTTTCCTTTCTGTCCAATATGATTACTTTCAACAGACTGGGTCTTTGATCAAGGTCACAAACATCAATGTTCTTTTAGGATTTAAAAGGATGTATTGCTTTCAAATATATTTTTCTGTGACTAGAGAAAGAAAACATGCTCATTATACAAAATAGAGGTAAAAATTAAAACTCATGCCTAATGCCTCTACTCAGAACTGTTAATTTTGTGATGCTGAATAGAAAATACCTAAAATAGAAGGAGCATGCTACCCATAATAAATATTTTATCTTTAATTTGAGGGAAAGAATTTTGTTTGTCAGGTGTTCAATACTTGGTTCTTATAAAATCTCACAGATGTTTCCCTGATATATACTACCATGAAAAAAAATCTGCATGTACTGAGTAAGAAGAGTTATAAACTAAGACTGTCCCACTAGTGTTGCCCAAATGCTAAGTTATGAAATTAATCTGGCCCATTGTACTTACCAAAAATTGGGAATACAATGTCAAAAGTGTACATATTTTACTCTGAGTCTAATGATTACTTTGGACAACTGGGCTTCTCAAACAATGCATACACTGAAGAGACGGAGGACTACCAGCAAGACAGGGTAAGGTTTCCAAAATTCCTTAGTCTTAGCACACACAATTAACCTCAGTCTTTTTATCATGGTGCCCTCAAGATCAAAAGAAATAGCTAACAATTACACAGTTATGGCCAAGCAATTTAATAAATAATTATACCCTAATAATTTAGTAGCCATTTAAAAAGTTAAATCCATAAATGTAAAGAAATACAGCTCTACTTAATTCTTAAAAATGACCACAATTTCTTACTAAGAGCATGTGTGCATTTGATGGGAACTGTAAACTTCTTATATTTGGAATCAGAATCATTTCCTATTCCACACTGATTTTGTATGGCGTTTGCTTTATAACACACCAACTACTGAGAAACTAACTTTGCAGAGATAAAAGATGATGAAAACATTTGTTGCCTTGGATGTGTAAATGGCTTCTTTTGCTATAGAGTACAGAGAGCCATGCAGGGATATACTGTATGCCACAGTCATGTGGAGACGAAAGCAACCCTCCTTCGCATGGACTTTACATGCCAATGCAAGAAGCCTCATGGGGCCTCTTCAGATTCTTATTTGCTCCTCCTCATACAAATGCTTGTTATGACAAATTAGCTCTAAATCTACTTTCATAACAAGTAATCCTATAATTAAGCTCATAATCTAAAAGGTAGATAGATACTATGTGCAAATGGAATAAGAAATATGAATCTTAAGTACTTGGTTGTTAAAGAAAGGAAGAAGGAATAACAGAGTCCCCTAATGTACACAATCATCTATCACAGTAATTAAAAAAAAAGACCCTGTGGTAGGCAGAATAATATCCTTCTCCCTCAAAGATTCATATCTTAAGTTTCTGAAAGTTGCAAATGTTATCTCAGATGGCAAAGGAGATTAAGACTGAAATAGAATTAAATTTTCTCATCAGCTGAATTTTGCTAAATACATTAAATAGCCTTACCTTCATCCTCTTTACTGTTTAATAGTGAGGTAATGATTATAAAATTTTTTGTATCTTTATATCAGAACATATTCTGATATAAATCTCAAATGAATACAAGCATTTCCATATTATGAATGTAAACCAAAGAACATACTTCTTTTCCATAGGCAAAATGTCAGTCAAAATGTTTTTAGTTAATTCCTTGGGATGGTGGTATAATGATTAGACAGGGAGACTTAACAATTACTGAAGGACAGCAAAAATAAATCCTACTTCATAGTATTTACACTTCTTCTTTTTTTTTTTTTTTTGGCCAGTCCTAGGCCGTGAACTCAGAGCCTGAGCACTGTCCCTGGCTTCTTTTTTGCTCAAGGCTAGCACTCTGCCACTTGAGCCACAACGCCACTTCTGGCCATTTTCTGTATATGTGGTGCTGAGGAATCGAACCCAGGGCCTCATGTATAAGAGGCAAGCACTCTTGCCACTAGGCCATATCCCCAGCCCGTATTTACACTTCTATGAACTGAAAATATTTACTCAGAGCTCAAAAATAGTGCTCACCTGTAGTCAAAGGCAGGTGGGTCACACTGTTCAAACAAGTTAAGGTGAACCACGTGGACGACAGGGTAGCCCCAGAAAACAGGAGGAGAAGAATCAGTTTTAGCATGCCCCGAATAAAATCTGCAAATCTGAGAGGAAACAATTTTCTGTTAATTCTAGCTGGACTTTTACTTCTATTTTTTAAAATTTAGTCACATACTTTCTTTAAATACAATTACTTAAAGGATCCTCCCCACTTTTTTTGAACCGAGAAATGTTTGGTGGTGTGTGTACTTTGGGATTTTTTTATTTTTTAATCTTACAAAGCACACAAAAGGTCATCTCCGTTTGATCTATATAATTCATAGTCTGAAAATTTACATTTTCAAATGCTATTTTCTTTTGAATTTTTATACTTTTTGAACATTCTATAATAAATACACATTAAGTTAGAAAATAGGTTAACTTGTTGACATCAAAGATAGGGCTCCCAAAAGTCACTCCAGAAATGCACGTCATAGCTTCCACAAGGCTCCCTCACCCAACCTCTGAGGTCCTGGTGCTGTCCTGCCTCTACTCTCCCTGTCTTGTTCTGCTCCCATTAGACAGCTAAGTGTGTTTCTCATATATGCTAAAGCTGCTTGCCCACCTTTGTACTTGTCTGTGTGCAAAGCTGGTAGCTCCAGACTCTTACATGGCTCATTCTGTTCAGGAGTGCATATATCTCAGCTCATTCCCGTTCCAGTTTAACATGCCTCCATACTCACTGAAGAGGCCCTGTCCTTATATGGTTCCTCACTTATGCTGCTTTTTTTCCTTTAAAACATTTTTCTCTATTGGAAATTGTCTTGTTTTTGTGCTAGGTTGAGAACAAGAATATAAATCAGCATGCCAAGTGTGGTGGCATTTGCCCATAACCTCAGAGTCTAAGGCAGGAACTTTGCAAGTTTGAGGCCAGCCTTGGCTACATGGTAAGTTCAAGGCCAGCCTGAAATATATAAAAAGACCCTGTCAACAACAACAACAACAAATAAGCTAGGTGCCAGTAGCTTATGCCTATGATCCTAGCTACTCAGAAGGCTGAAATCTGAGGATCATGTTCAAAGTCAGCCCAGGCAGAAAAAAAAAAAAATCCACGAGACTGTTATGTCCAATTAACCACTAACAAGCAGTTAGTAAGACTGGCTCAAGTGGTAGAGTGCCATCCTTGAGTGACAAAGCCCAAGTCCTGGATTCATACCCCAGTACTAGCACAGAAAAATAAATCAATCAATCATAAACAAGATATACACATACAAAGCAAGACAAAACAAAAAAGCCACTAGCATCTAGAATACTAAAGACCATTTTATAAAGCTTGGAGGTTTTATAGTATTTTAAATACTGAAATTACTACTATTTTCCTGAACAAACATGAAACTAAAATGTATGACAATTCTCCCTATGCCCCCAATTTCCAACTGTGTTTCTTTACATGCCAGAGTAAATGCTGATTGTACAGGCATAATCCTCTGGCTATACACAATTCATTCCCCTATTTCTGTTATAGAAAAATAGATCCCATCCCAATGCAACAGTTACTATATTTTCTCCACTTTGAATTAAAAAAAACTGATTGTAATTCCTATAATTCATGTCCTTAAACAGTACTGGAACATTATTATCACTATCCTTTGTTCTGCACTTACTAGACATGATCATGTTTTCTATACAAAAAATGACTTCCTATGAGAGCTGTGCCATCTTTTGGTGGGAGAAATAGATGCACTTTTCTTTAGTGATAGATTTGTTCTCATCTATGAAAGTTCACAATCAGAGATTTCTATGAGCTCTAAGAAAGACTCCACAGCTTGAAAGAAATGTCTCTTAAGAAAATATGAAGCATGCAGTCTAATTCCAAACTTACTAGCCCCTTTCCTGATTTACATTTTGATAGGCTGCATACATTGCCTCATCGGTTAGGTAGATGAAAAGGTAGGAGAGACTGAAATAGCATTCTGGTTCAAGTAAGATTTGAACTGCAATAACATCTCACAGTTTGATCACACAAGAACAAACTGACCACTGTGGTCTGCTGTCCTCGAGAACCCAGTCAGTAATGGCCTTTAGGAAATCTAAGTACAGAAGAAGATGGAGACAGGAAGAATACCAGTTTGAGCCAGCCTGGGTTACACTGTGGTATACTGTCTTGAAGTAAGTACAAATGTCCTCCTAATTTTTCCTCTAATTGTATCTATCTATAGTTAAGAATTGGGGCTGGGGATATGGCCTAGTGGCAAGAGTGCTTGCCTGGTATACATGAGGCCCTGGGTTCGATTCCCCAGCACCACATATGCAGAAAATGGCCAGAAGTGGCGTTGTGGCTCAAGTGGTAGAGTGCTAGCCTTGAGCAAGAAGCAGCCAGGGACAGTGCTCAGGCCCTGAGTCCAAGCCCCAGGACTGGCCAAAAAAATAAAAGAAATAGTTAAGAATTGAGAGTTTGTAGAAAGAAGATAAAGGAAAAGAAACAGGTGAGATGTCATTTCTGATGCACAATGATTCTCTTTTCAGTCTATTTAGTATGCAGAACTCATTTTGATCAGTGATGACTCACTTTAATTGGCTTGGATATTTAATTAGAAAACTTCAGTATGCTTCTTATCAAAATGTGACAGGTCAATCTATTTTGGAATCAGTGATTTCCCATAAAGAATATTTTTCCATTCTACTTCTTTAGCTTTTAGGTATTTATTCTAATATTTATTTAACTTGCAAAAACCTCAAATAAAGTGATTTGGAAGTTTTTGTGTCAATTTATTCTTTCATTATCCCATAAATACTATGCAAACTGTAAGGCCTAGATATAATATTACCCTGTGTCAATTATGTTTAAGTATTTAGATATTAAGGTGATTTACATATCTTATTTGAATCTTCCCTTCTTGGTTAATCTGATATCCTAATTTTGTTTATGGTTAGAGTAAAATGACTTAGCAAGTGAATGAATATTATCAGATTGGTTTCATAGTCATTCACTAAAAGAGCAACATTTTCATTCTTTCCTTTTTTAGAATGAAGGAAACCTTTTTTTCCTTTTGATTAATTCTATAAATGTGTTGTCACAATGGGCTAAAATCAAAGAGAGTTTGAAGAAAATGAGAACCTTTTTTTCACCCCATGAAAATGGGAAACACAGGAACCTACCTGTGAAAAAAACTAGAAATAAACACTTGATAATCAGGAGATCAACTCTTCATGGAAACATCTAGAGATGCTCTGATAACTGATTCTTTTAAACTCTTTCCTATTCTTGTTATTTCCTGATTTTCTTTGACTATCATGTCACCTTCCTTTGGGTTCCTGGAGATATTTCTCTAATGATATGCAATTATTTCTACTATTTGTGAATGTTGCATAGTTTTTGCCTCTTCCACTTTTCTCTAAATTTAGTGTTTATTTAGGGGAGCCTTGGTCCACTCACATGTTTAATATTAAAAAATATTCTCACCTTGCCATAGCTATTCCAACAACACAGCCTCCAACTATGGACCAAAATCCAATCCAGCCAGCATCTACCTGTTAACAAAGTAGCAGACATGTTTAATGCAAGACTGCCATGTTGCAACTGAGAATAAGAAAAAAAATTCTCTATAACCAACATCTTGACAGTTAAATGGTAACAAATCTAGGGAATTTTACTTATCAAAGTATGTAAAATGATAGGCTACAGAATAAACACAAACTTATGGAAATTCACATAAATAAAATCAATGTCATTTAACAAATATTTTCAGGCAGGTGCTATATACTAGGAATATGTAAGACAATGGGGAAGGGTGAATGGCCTCAAAAAGGTTATTAAATATGACTGATACAGGAGAAACTACTAGGAAACAGGTACTAAAACATCTGGCCATATCTATAAATGTACTGAGAGAAGACAGAGAGGAAAGAAGGGAAGGAAAAACGTAGGGCCAAGTAGAAAAAGAGACACTGGGCTAGGTTTTAAACATATAGGCTATTCCTCTCTTTAGAAAATACTTCCCATCTTGCCTTTACTAGCTTTGTGACTTTGAGCAAACTATGTCTTTTTACATGTAAAATGGATGGAATGGCATAAGCTAGCTACAAGACTTGAGTCATTAGCCAGCACACAGGAAGTGCTCAATAAACATCACCTGATTGGGCTCCTCCTAGCTTATCTTCTTTTTCCTACCTTCACACCCACACTCTTGGAAGCAGTCTGTTTCCTCATCACTCATGGACCTTTAACTCACTATGACTTGCTATCTGTCCCAAACCACACACACTCTCATTTTCTGCAATAGTAGAATGAAGATAATAAGTTTTTTGAGGTTCAACAAGTTAATAAATGCAAAAAATAAGGTAAAGTACTCAATATATGTTAGTTGGCTGTTATTATTGAAATTCTCTCTGTATCTAATTATATTGGTGCATTTTCCTCCTTTTTTATCCTTGCTATGACCACCATAGCAACTTATCAACTTATGTTTTACTTCCAGACTCCTACAAAAGCTTCTGAAATGGTCCTCAGAATCTAGTTTGTCCATTATTGTCAGAATCATCATACCAATCATTATACTTCCCTGTTCAGAAATAGTTACTAGTTTGGGTAAAATTCAGCCTTGACCTGGCACTGAAGAGATACCTAAACTACCTTCTACCTTTTATTCCGCCCTCCCTCCACCCCCCCCCCCTTTTTTTTTCTGGACCTGGGGCTTGAACGCAAGGCCTGGGCAGTGTCTCTGAACTTTTTTTTTTTTTTTTTTTTGCCAGTCCTGGGCCTTGGACTCAGGGCTTGAGCGCTGTCCCTGGCTTCTTTTTGCTCAAGGCTAGCCCTCTGCCACTTGAGCCACAGCTCCACTTCTGGCCATTTTCTATATATGTGGTGCTGGGGAATTGAACCCAGGGCTTCATGTATATGAGGCAAGCACTCTTGCCACTAGGCCATATTCCTAGCCCCTCTGAGCTTCATTTTTTGCTCAAGGCTAGCACTTTACCACTTGAGCCACAGTGCCACTTCTGGCTTTTTCTGAGTAGTTTATTGGAGGTAAGTCTCATGGACTTTCCTGCCCTGGCTGGCTTCCAACTGCAATCCTCAGATCTCAGCCTCCAGAGTAGGTAGGATTATAGGTGTGAGCCACTACTGCCCAGTTTGTTTGTTTTTTAAATTACTTTTTGACTCATATTTTGTATTACACTTGTGACAGGAATTGCCAGCTGTCCACTAAATGTTATCTTCTGTCTGGTACTTATTAGCTAGATCCCATGTCCCCATCCCTATCTGTACAAGTGACCGTGTGACTTAAGTTCTCATTAGAAAACTGGGCAGAAGTGAAGTGTGCTGCTTCTGGGACACAGAGCCTAAAACAGCTGTCTGCCTCTTCTACACTCTTTTCCCTTTCCATTACCTGCACGTAGTTGCCACCCATGTAAGGTGGTCCCGGAGAACTGAAGGCCTCTAAAGGATCTAAGTCAGAATGAAGGAAAAAGTTGTCTAAACTGTGACCAATGGCCGTGGCTCATTAGGAACATGAACCATTTCTTCTAAACTCTCAGCATTGGAGGAGTGAAATTTCTCACAGCAGCTTAGTCTAAGTTTTTTGCTCTTACAGTATTCGCTGCTATTCTGGCATTTTGGAAAACATAAAGGCTCTCTGGGGAAGGAAAATACCCTGATGCTAATATTATCTGTAGTTCTGCATGCCACTGACACTTGTGCTAAGAAGACCCTCTGTTTTGAAGGACAACTCTCCCATAACAGGGCACTTACTATCATTGTCTAAGACTTCCTTGAAGCTAATAACAGGTGCATGAGGTCTTATGCCAAGCAAAGGACCATTATTTATCTGGCTGTACTGATGCTGGTCCTTTCATGCTAGTTTGTACATTTCTGCTTCCTTTGTTCATCCTTTGTAACTAGTTATTAACATTCTCCCCAATAATCAATTGCACATTTTTTCCTTTCATTTAATTTTAAACTTCATTTTAGTAGCTGGTGTGATTCATGGACTCTGTATCTCCCAATTTGTTCAGAGAAACATACATTGGAAGGGCTTCTTAGCATTTACAGAACAAAGCATAGACATGCAAAATCAGCAGAATTTAAATAGGTAATGCATTTTTCCTTATCAGAATTGAGCACATTTGGTATACTTGGTACAAGAAAAGTAGGTCACAAAAGTAAAGGGAGAGTTTCTTCTTAGGGTGCAGGTATGGCTGTGGTCTAATACCAGTGTCCTCATTTACATGTTGGAACCTAATCTCCAATGTCATAGTATGGAGATGATTAAGTCATAAGAGCTCTTCCCCTGAGGAGGCAGCAAGAAGGTGCTGTCTTGAAGCAAAGATTAAGACCTCAGCAGATCCCAAATCTGCTGGCACCATGCCTTTGGACCTCCTAACTTCCACAACTGTGGGAAATAAGTTTCTATTATTATCAGATTAAGGTACTTTGCTTCACTATGGATTAAGTCAGGTGCTCTCGGTAATCTGGATTAGTATTCCAGTTGAGAACTAGAAAATCTGAGGGAAAATCTGTTCAAGGTCCATGGAGAGATCAAAGGTAATCAGAATTACGGAACCATGATGTAGGATGTGAAAGAAAATCAGAGTTAAGCTTGGCGTTTGAAGAAAAAATTTTAGGACTGTCTGCTGATTTGAAACAATGTGGATAAAGAACAGAGAAGTTAGTACTAGCCTCATTTACCTAGGAAACAAAAAATAGGAGTTAGAGGCTTGCTTAGAGGTCGATAGTCTTCCAAAAACCTTAGTAAGGCCTTAATTTGGGACTCAGAAGGGCTATACCTTAGGAGGAAGTAGCAGTGAAAATAGAACACAGGACCAAAACCCAATCTTAAATAGTACCAAACTCTGAAACTAGACTAAGGTAATCTATAATTCTACAAATCACCAAATTCTATGTGGAGAAAATGACATCATCTTGAAGCTTAAATTATCTCTATAACTTCTTATATACTATGCTACTATGCCCAGCACTCAGACAAAAATTGCTGAACAAATTAAAGAGGTAGTAAAATATGACTAACTAAACAGATCCACAGAGAATGCAGATAAAGGAATTATGAATATAAACTTTATTTTTAACAGATGAAGACATAAGCAAGAGCATTTGTTCAGAAAAATTTAAATTATAAATAAAATCAAATAAAAACTTTATCACTGAAAAATAGAACAATGAAGCCAGGCACTGGTGGCTTGCACCTGTGATCCTAGCTACTTGGAAGGCTGAGGTCTTGAGGATCATGGTTTGAAGTCAGTTCGAACAGGTCTGCGAGACTCCTAGCTCCAATTCATCAGCCAAAAGCTGAAAGCAAAGCTGTGCTCACCCACAAGGGCCAGCCTTGAGTAAAAAAAGCCTCATTACAGGCGCACACACCAAGATTAAAAAGTGAGAAAATGAAAATGGAGAGCAAAGCAACTTTCTCAAAAAAGCAGGAAAAAAGAAAGACATAAAGACAAAATCAGAAGTCAATGAAATAGAAAGAAACAACAAAAAGCCACTGGTAAAGTTGTTTAAAAAAGTAACCAAGAGGGCTGGGAATGTGGCTTAGTGGTAGAGTGCTTGCCTAGCATGCATGAAGCCCTGGGTTCAATTCCTCAGCACCACATAAACAGAAAAAGCCAGAAGTGGAGCTGTGGATTGAGCAAAAAGAAGCCAGGGACAGTGCTCAGGCCTTGAGTTAAAGCCTCAGGACTGGCACCAGGAAAATAAAGTTTATCTTATCATCTTGGAATATTTGCTGATCCTTCACTGAAGCAAAGGCCAAGATGAAACACCCCTTCCCATAAGTGAGCCCAGACTAGTTCCCAACTACCCAGCTGAGTCACTATACATTATATTAAAAAAAAAAAAGTAACCAAGAGAAGATGCACATAACCATCATCTCAAAATGATTTGTCCTTGGAGATGTAATAAAACCACAAGATAATACATACTATGAACTACTTCTCATACATAGCTTAATCAGTAAATCCTATTCAACCTCTAGGGAAAAACAAAAGGCCAAAATTACAGAACTTTCATTCAGTCTTCCAAAATAGAAAAAAAATTCCTGTTACTTTTTAAGATTAATAAAACTTTGATACTAAAATTGAAAAAGATAGGACAAGAAAGAAAAACTGGAGTCTACTCTCATTCATAAATTTAAGTGCCCCAAATCAGACAACTAAATCCAGTGACATGTAGTGTAATGAATCATATTGATAGATGGGATTAGTCCAGGAATGTAAGGTGGCCTTAATAACACTTGGAAAGTGCTACTATGAATGAGGAAGTACAACTTTAATTTTATTTCATTTCAGTTGATTTAAATTTTAAGTGGTGACATATGACTAATGGCCGAACAATGTAGTTGTACAACATAACAGAGGGAAATATGTTTATGAACATCTTGATTATCTAGGCTAGATTTTAGTGAATGCCTTTTTTAAAAAAAATGTCAGAGTTTGAACTCAGGGCTTTGTGCTTGCTTAACTGGTGTACTACCACTTGAAGCATTCGGCCCAGCTTTTTGCTGATAAATCGGGGATTGAATCTCATGGACTTTTTTCTGCCTGGGCTGGCTTTAGCCTGTGATGCTTCAGGTATCAGACTCCTGAGTAGGTAGGATTACAGATGTGAGCCCACCAGTGCCTGGCTCTTGTTTTTGTTAATACATATCTAATGTGTTTTTCAATAATTGTATTCTGTATGTTATAAATGATGAATGTAAGGATTCTGCGTTCTCTTATTATTTCTCTAAAATGATTGGGTTTTGGTTGTTAATGTTCTAGTTGACAGATTATTGGCTCTTCACTCTGAATCTGTGTAGGTTTGCCTGGTTTTGTGCTTTATTAGGGTAGGGTAGAAATAAAGCCTCTCTCACTTGGTAGGGCTCAATCTCTCAAATGTCTCCTGTGCAAACATTTGTCAGGGCTTGGTGCTTGGTGCAGGCTTTGTTTATGGTGGCTCTGATTAGAGTAGGTCCAGGGAACAGTCCTGTTTATTGTCTGACCTTTCTGGTGTCTCAGCAGTATCCCATGGCATTAATTACGTGCTAATGAGGTGTCAGGATATTGGCAGTGCCAGAGCTTCAAGACACTACTTGTCCTCTAATGTCTCTGTTTTGCTTTTAACCCCCTAGCAGTCTCCCTGTTAAGCTTCTAGCAGCTTTGCCCTTTCCATAGCTGCCCCTTTCTC
Organism: Perognathus longimembris pacificus; assembly: GCF_023159225.1. Taxonomy (NCBI): domain Eukaryota; kingdom Metazoa; phylum Chordata; class Mammalia; order Rodentia; family Heteromyidae; genus Perognathus; species Perognathus longimembris. The sequence goes on along the minus strand of NC_063165.1, from coordinate 48,271,815 downwards.
AGCAGAAGACTTACTGGTGTGGGGAACCTCACGTAGTCCGCTGGGAGCCTCCTTCTGCAGCTCTCTTCTTTATAGATCAGTAAGAAAAAGGCAGCCCAACAGTGAGCTTGAACAGGTGTGTCCCCAAAAATGACATTCAAATATCCAATTAGCACTTGAAAAGATTCATAGATGTCACTACAATGGCATACAAGTGCACAGCTATCAGCATGTCTAAAATGTACATAATCAAGTGCTGGCAATGATTCAGGACAATGAGGAATGTCATGCACTGCTGGTAGGATTATAAATGGAGACAACCACTCTAGACAAGCTTGGCATTATCTATCAAAGAAGGCATACATTAATAGCCAGATATTCAATTTCTATATATGTATTTAGTTGCATTATGTCAGAAAGGCCTTAAAAGCCATGTATGACAACATTCATGTGGCACTGCTTATGAGATAGTGAAAAATGGCAAAGAATCCAATGGTTCATCCAAAGCAGAATGGACAAAATTATATAACAATATCATACTACACCAGTGTGTTGAATTTCTTCCATTTGCCTCTCTATATCTGCTCTACCTTTTCTACCATGCTTTCTAGAAGCAAAGGGAAGAAAGCAATGGCATCAAGCAGGTGAAATGGTTATTTTGAAAGAAGTTAGCTACCCTTATTCTGAGACCAGAGAGAAACAAATTAGATATATGAATAGCAATATATTTGATGATGGGTTCATAAACTCCTTTTTGAAGTATGAAGAAACGACAAATGATGAAGTCAACAAAACTAAGATTTTACTCTTTTCTGTCTGCCAGCCTCATTAACAGCACTCAAAGAAACATGAGATTCATGATTTTCCACATAAAACAAGCTTTTAGTAGTCTCATAGAATCTTGCTTTTGCAACATTGATTTAGGACAATGTTTACATAGTCTTTCAGGCTAATACCAACAACATGTTATCAGTATTCATAAACTGAAAAAAACTGAAATACCTACAACATATACACATATAAAATACTTACCTGGCTGACATGAACTGGTGTTAAAATTAAGTCGAGAACTCCAGACCAGCCAGCAAATACACCAAGTGGTATAGCATATGCTAAAGCAATCATCAAAAACCTCAAATTGCTGTAACAGAGAAGTAAAACAAAACGAAAAATCTAGAATTAAATTTCATGGTCATGACAAATTTAAAACATTTGGAGACCACCCCTAGAATCAGAAGTAGCAAATATGTGTCCATTTATTTGTAAACTCAAGCCTCTTTAATTTTTTATTTTTATAAGATTAATCTTTCTTTTTTTTTGTTCATAGTACTTAAAATTACCAGTGATTCTATATTATATTTAATGTTCCATATAATGAGTGGGCAGTAAAATCAAGTAAAAAAAACACTTACCTGAAAGAAAAAAAAAAACTATTTCTCTTTACAACTAAGGTGGAACAAAAGCAGAGATAAAAAGAAATGCATAATTTTCTAGTTAAAGAAACTTTCGACAGTACCTTTCTTTTGTTAGTTTATATTAGTTAAACAAAGGTAGAGGTTAGACATTGTAGTTTTTTTAGTCTGAAACTAGAAACAACAAAGCATCGCTCAATGAGTGAATGGCTAAATGAAGAGTGGCATGTCTATATTACAGAATACTACTCAACAATAAAAAGGTATGAACTAATGATAACCAACAACCTGGATGACTCATCAGAGAGTCATATTGATAATAAAATGGTTGAAATATTTCACACCACCAGGTACCATTTATGTAACTTTCTTGAATTGTCAAAAACACAGTGACAGGGGCTGGGGATATGGCCTAGTGGCAAGAGTGCTTGCCTTGTATACATGAGGCCCTGGGTTCGATTCCCCAGCAGCACATATACAGAAAACGGCCAGAAGTGGCGCTGTGGCTCAAGTGGCAGAGTGCTATAGCGCCTTGAGCAAAAAGAAGCCAGGGACAGTGCTCAGTCCAAGGCCCAGGACTGGCCCCCCCCAAAAAACCAAAAAAACAACAACACAGTGACAGAACAGATTAGTATTTGCAGAGAATTAAGGGCAGTATGGGAGAGAAGTAACAAGCATGCCTATAAAAGGACAAGAGGTAGAATTTGTGATGATGGAAATATTGTACATATCCTGATCATCAGTATCTATTTTTTGGTTGAAATATTCTACTACTTTTGTAATATGCCACCACTGGTGGAAACAGTTCAAGTTTTTATTTCTCACATTGAAAGTATATCTAGTTATCTTAAGTTGAAAATTTTAGTTTTAAAAACAAATTTAATGAAAATTAATACCACAGCTCGCAAGATAAACAGAAAGCCCACAGACTGGGAGAAGATCTTTACCGGCCATTCAACGGAGAAAGGCCTCATATCTAAAATATATGCAGAACTAAAAAAATTACCTTCCTCCAAAACAAAACCGCAAAGAACCAATAGCCCCCTCATCAAGTGGGCTAAAGACTTACAAAGAGACTTCTCTGATGAGGAAATGAGAATGGCCAAGAGTCATATGAAAAAGTGCTCTACATCACTGGCCATAAAAGAAATGCAAATCAAAACAACATTGAGATTCCATCTCACCCCAGTAAGAATGTCATATATGAAGAAAACTAACAATAACAATTGTTGGAGGGGATGTGGCCAAAAGGGAACCCTACTTCATTGTTGGTGGGAATGTAAACTGGTTAAGCCACTCTGGCAAGCAGTATGGAGATTCCTCAGAAGGCTAAATGTAGAATTCCCCTATGACCCAGCAACCCCACTTTTGGGTATCTATCCAAAAGACCACAAACAAAATCACAGTAAAGCCACCAGCACAACAATGTTCATCTCAGCGCAATATAGCGAGAATCTGGAACCAACCCAGATGCCCCTCAGTAGACGAATGGATCAGGAAAATGTGGTACATATACACAATGGAATTTTATGCCTCTATCAGAAAGAATGACATTGCCCCATTTGTAAGGAAATGGAAGGACTTGGAAAAAATTATACTAAGTGAAGTGAGCCAGACCCAAAGAAACATGGACTCTATGGTCTCCCTTATTGGGAATAATTAGCACAGGTTTAGGCAAGTCACAGCAGAGGATCACAAGAGCCCAATAGCTATACCCTTATGATCACTTAAGATGATGCTAAGTGAAATGAACTCCATGTTATGGAGACAATTGTTATATCACAGTTGTAACTACTTTCAACGTCCCATGTGTATCTGTAGCTTCTATTATTGATGATGTTCCTGTATCACCTTCCTGTGGTTGTATCTACACTATCTCTGTAATCTTATCTGAGTATATTGGAAACCGTGTATACGGGTATTAGAACTAGGAAATTGAAAGGGAATACCAAAATTGAGAGACACAGGGTAAAAAAAGAGAAACAACAACAAAAGCAATACTTGCAAAACTGTTTGGTGTAAGTGAACTGAACACCTCAGGAGGGGAAAGGGTAAGGGGGAGGGGGGAGGGGGGAATGAGGGACAAGGTAACAAACAGTACAAGAAATGTATCCAGTGCCTAACGTACGAAAATTAATACCACTCAGAAGCTATATGAAAAACTAGAAAGTATTTAGGAATAAACTATAAAGGTCAGAGAGCCTCTATGTGGAAAAAAGCAATCTTTAACTTAATTAAGGGCACAGAGTCTATCTAAATACATTGGGACTCAGTTTGTGATATTAAGTTAACCCAAACTAGGTGAATATACAAATTTAATGCAATCACAACTTAAACTTCAGCTATGTTTTTCCTAGCAACTCATGAAATAAGCTCCAAAAATTAAATGGAATAAAAGAACTTAAAATCACTAAGTCATCCTTAAAAAAAAAGTGAAGCCCTTATCTTTAATATGGCATGGCCATATTTCTTATAAAACAAACAAACAAACAAACAAACAAATAAATAAATAAAACAAAACAGTGTGGTAAAAGCTCAAGAACAAAAAGAACAGCTGGGCTCATGCATGTAATCCTAGCTATTCAGACGGCTGAGATCTGAGGATCACAGTTCAAAGCCAGCCCAGGTAGAAAAGCTCTTGAGACACTTATTTCCAATTAACCAGCAAAATCTGGAAGTGGAGCCATGGCTAAGTGGTAGAGTGATATCCTTGAGCAAAACAGTTCAGAGTCAGTACCCAACCCCTGAGTTCAAGCCCTAGGACTGGTAACAAAAAACAAACAAACAAACAAAAAACACAACCACAACCACAACAACAAAAAAACCAGTAGAGAAGATTAGATAGCTAGATAGCTAGGACACAGAAATCCAATATATGATAGACAACACTATACATAAAGTGCTAAGGATGTTTAGTAAACCAGCTTATATTTTGGAGGAAAAAAAAACCAACCCTGTGCAATTGGTATAGAGCATATTTTTTAGAGCATATTTTAAGATAGATCCTCAGTGGGATGATAACCAGTAAGTTCCCCATTGCCCCTCCCCGCAATGGGAGACCAGCTCTAGCAGAGACACAAACCCTACAAAGAAGCTAGAGCTCCCTCCCTCCCCCTCCCTGCCCTGAGGGAACAAAGGAGCCCCATATCTGGTGGCTCTAGGACCCTACAGACTCAGGGAGGACACGGGAGCTTGCAGAGGCAGAGCAGCTCCCAACAAAGTGACCGGGAAACACCTTAGTCAGGCATCCACCCCAAAGTCCCAGCTGGGGAGCCTGAACCTGTCCGCACCAGCCCCACGCCCCCCCCCCCCCACCGCAGCAGGGGCCCGGGGACTGGTAGGCCTTGGAACACCACCTGAGGCACGCTGGTCCGTGTGGACTTTTTGAACAACAGTCACAGGCTTACTGGTGTGCAATACCAGCCCAGCAGGGACACCTGGGCCTAACCACACGCCCTTCTCACAGCAGAGGCGCAGAGAGTCTGTGGGCACCAACCCGCACTGAGACACTTGAACTTGCTGGGGTCCACGCATACCGACCCCCACAGCAGACTCGCGAGAGGGCACAGCACCCTCCAACAACTCAGGGCAGCACGCCCCCAAAGGAAACACTAGAACGTACTTGCATATGCCCCCTGGAGGGCCGGCGTGGGTCAATGTGCTAGCCCTCCAGCAGGAGGATCTCCTGCCCAACCCCCCGCGGGAGCGCGCAAGCGGGAAAGCTGCTCCCTCAGCAGCAACACCCACTCTGATAGGCGCACTCCACACAGATGGGCAGGGCTCCCCCAGCGGCAGCGCCTGCTCTGATAGGCACACTCCGTTCAGGTGGGCAGGGCCCCCCAGCAGCAGTACCCGCTCTGATAGGCACACTCCGCACAGGTGGGCGGGCCACCCCTCAACAGCAACACCTGCTCCGATAGGAGCACTCCGCACAGGTGGGCGAGCCGCCTCTCAGCGGCAATTCTCAATCTGAGAGGTGAGCTCCTTTGACCACGGTACCTAGTGGGAAAAGAATCAAAGAGGAGAAAAGTCTCCACGCCACGCTGAATCAGCGACCCGCAAACCCCCATCAGAGGTACACTAGGCTCAGCACAACACAGCGGCAGGGCACAGTCCTACAGAGAAAGACACAGAACCTACCCACCCCCCAAGTGCATGAGGGTGACCACCGCGGCAACAACCAAGATGGTCACGTTCACCCATTGGGCAGTAAGGTTCACCAGCCAAATTCAAACCCAGAGCCAGGACAAAAACAAGTCTCCATTGACGGACCAGTGGGCCCCAGCACAAAGCCAAGCCAAGGTCGCCACCTACAGATCTCCAGATGTGCAAATCACAAAGAAATATTACAAATTTCATGAAAGGTCAAGCCAACTCGCCAGCTCCAAAAAGTAGTACGACCGAAGAGGAGATGGAGAATAAAAAAAACAAATGAGACTAAGATAGAAGAAATGATCGAAAGCCTCAGGACCGAATTCAGAAAACAGATACAGGAGCTAGAATGGAAGTCTCGAAAAATCTACAGCAAATCAAGAAAGAAATGGAAGCAAAAATGGATACAGTGCAATCCTCCATTAAAGAAGACCTTAACATCATGAGAAACGAAATGCATGAAAAAATAGATTCAAAATACAACTCTTTAAAAGTAGAAATAACTACGGTGAGAGCTGATCTGGCAACCATAAACGGCTCGCTGTCATCTATAAACACCGCACTCGAAGCCACATCACAAAGAATTGATCATATCGAATCCCAAATCTCTCTTTTGGACATCGATGCAGCTGAAAAGGACCAGAAAATTACCACACTCCAAGAAACGGTTAAACTCCAGGGCAGACTAATCCAGGAGCTAGTGGACAAAGACAAGAGATATAATCTGCGTATAATTGGAGTAGATGAAGGAGCTGAATACCAGAGCAAAGGGCTACAACATATTTTCAATAGAGTCATTGCAGAAAACTTCCCCAATCTCACAAGGGACCTCACCCAAGTAACCGAAGCCTATAGGAAGCCTGGCAGACCAGACCCTAGAAAATCCTCTTCCAGGCACATAATAATCAAGACTTCAGATCTCAAGAATAAAGAGCAAATTTTGAGTGTAGCCAAAACGAAGAAAAAGCTATATTACAATGGAAAAAGGATCAGAATCACAGCAGACCTCTCCACACAAACCTAAAACGCACGAAGAGCGTGGAAGAACACAATCCAGTCTTCCAGGCCAACAACTGCCAAGACAGAATTAGATATCCAGGAAAACTAGAATTCACCTTCAAGGGAAAAACCAAATCTTTCCATAGCAAAGAGGATCTAAAGGAGTATGTGAATAAAAAAACCAGCCTTACAGTGAATTCTAAGAGGGGAACCCCACCCAACAGAAAATGTACAGGACCCCCAGACAGAAACAGAAAGAAACTACAATAGCCAGAGCCCAACAAGAAGAGCAGCTCAATAAAGACAAGAAAAAAAGGAGAGGAAAAACAGCCTAACAGGAATATGGAAGAGAAAAAAACACTCTAATCCATGATCTCTTTGAATATAAATGGTATAAACTCTCCGATAAAGAGGAGCAGACTGACAGAGTGGATCCGTAAACAAAAAGTTGCCACCTGCTGTCTTCAAGAGACCCATCTGACAACAAGGGACAAAAACAGGCTCTGAATGAAAGGATGGAGCAAGAGCTTTCAAGCAAACGCACCTACCAAAACGGCAGGAGTAGCCATCCTGATCTCAGACAAGCTGGACTGCTCATTAAAATCAACTCAAAAAGACAAAGAAAGGCACTACATTTTAATACAAGGAAAAATCCAGAATCAAGACATCACAGTGATAAATTTATACTCAACGAACAAAATAGGCCCTACATATGTCAAGCAAATTCACACAGAACTACAGAACAAGATAGACCCAAACACAATCACAGTGGGAGACTTTAATACTCCACTCTCTCCAAGAGACAGATCCAACACCCAGAGGATTAACAAGGAAGCTGAAGACCTAAGTAACACCATATCCCAAATGGATCTGTACAGAGTCTTTCACCCTACAGAGACCCAATACATATTCTTCTCAGCAGCCCATGGAACATACTCCAAAATAGATCATGTCATAGCCCACACAAAGAACCTCAGCAAATACAAAAGTATTGATGTCATCCCATGTATTATATCTGACCACAGTGGAATCAAGGTAACCCTCAATAACAAAGGATACCACAGAGGCTATACAAATACTTGGAGACTAAACCCCTCACTGTTATCTAACACTTGAGTCACAGACTAAATTAAGGATAAAATTAACAAATTCATAAGCCACAACGACAATGAAAATACATCACAAAGAAACCTATGGGATACAGCTAAGGCAGTACTGAGGGGCAAGATCAATCATTGCCCTCAGCACTTACATTAAAAGAATGGAAGCAGAGCAGGTGAATAACCTCACGATGAAACTAAAACATCTGGAGAAACAAGAAATAATCAAATCTAAAATGACGGGGAGATCACAAAGATTAAAGAAGAGATAAATCTGATTGAAAATAGAAAGATCATTCAACAATTAAATAAAACTAAAAGCTGGTTCTTTGAGAAAATAAATAAAATTGACAGACCCCTCGCAAGACTTACAAAAAAAAGAAGAGAATAGACTCACATATGTAAAATCAGGGACTCCACCGGAAAAATTACAACAAATACACACGATATTCAAACAACCATAAGGAACTATTTCCAGACTCTACTCACTAGAAAACAACAATTTTACAGAAATGTATCAATTCTTAGAGAAGTATACACTGCCCAAATTGAATCAAGAAGAAATAAATCAACTAAATAAACCAATAACTTACAGTGAGAAACAGGGGGTAATCAAGAGCCTCCCAACAAAGAAAAGCCCAGGCCCAGATGGATTCACCAATGAATTCTATAAAACCTTTAGTGAGGAGCTAATACCAATACTCCTCAAACTCTTCCGTGAAATAGAAACAGAGGGAGAAATCCCAAACTCATTCTATGAAGCTAATTTGATAATCATCCCCAAACCAGGCAAAGACCCAACAAAGAAAGAGAACTACAGACCAATATCACTAATGAACACAGATGCAAAGCTCCTCAATAAAATGTTAGCTAACAGGATCCAGAAACTGATCAAGAAAATTATACATCATGACCAAGTAGGCTTCATCCCACAGACACAAGGATGGTTCAACATCCATAAATCTAATAATGTAATTCACCACGTAAAAAGAACTAAAATCAAGAATCACATTGTTATCTCAGTCGATGCCCAAAAAGCCTTTGACAAAATACAACATCCATGGCTCATTAAAAGCTCTGGAGAGAACAGGAATACATGGAACATTCCTTAAAACATTAAAAGCCATATACAACAGACCAACTGCTAATATCGTATGAAATGGAGAGCAACGAAAATCATTCCCCCTAAACTCAGGAAGAAGGATGCCCACTCTCCCCACTTCTTTTTTTTTTTTTTTTACCAGTCCTAGGCCGTGAACTCAGGGCCTGAGCAGTGTCCCTGGCTTCCTTTTTGCTCAAGGCTAACACTCTGCCACTGGAGCTACAGCACCACTTCTGGCCATTTTATGTATATGTGGTGCTGAGGAATCAAACCCAGGGCCTCATGTATATGAGGCAAGCACTCTTGCCACTAGGCCATATTCCCAGCCCCTCCCCACTTCTTTTCAACATAGTGCTGGAATCCCTAGCCATAGCAATAAGGCAAGAGGGGGACATCAAAGGGATCCACATCGGTAAAGAAGAAATTAAACTATCCCTATTCACAGATGACATGATCTTATATCTGAAGGACCCAAAAAACTCAGTCCCCAAACTCCTACACCTAATAAACCATTTTGGCAAAGTAGCAGGATATAAAATCAATCCACAAAAGTCAGCAGCTTTTCTGTACACCAGCAATGTACAAGCAGAAAAGGAACCTATGGAAATAATACCATTTACATTAGCTAAAAAAAGAATAAATTACCTAGGGATCAACCTAACCAAAGACGTGAAGGACCTATTTAATGAGATCTATAAAAATCTAAAAAGGGAAATCAAAGAGGACACAAGGAGATGGAAAGACCTCCCATGCTCATGGGTAGGCAGAATCAATATAGTGAAAATGGCCATATTGCCCAAATAGTTAAACAAATTCAATGTAATCCCCATCAAGATCCCAGCTACATTCTTCACTGAAATAGAGAAAGCAACCCATAAATTCATATGGAACAGCAAAAGACCTAGAATAGCCAAAGCAATTCTAGGCAAAAAAAGCAGTGCAGGGGGTACCACAATACCAGACTTCAAGCTCTATTATAGAGCCATCATAACAAAAACAGCCTGGTATTGGTATAAAAACAGACCTGAAGACCAATGGAATAGAATTGAAGACCCAGAAATACAACCGCACTCTCAAAGTCAGCTGATATTCGACAAAGGAGCTAAAAACATACAATGGAAAAAACATAGCCTCTTCAACTACTAGTACTGGGAAAACTGGGCAGCCATATGTAGAAAACTCAAAGGAGACCCTAGTCTATAACCATGCACCAAGATTAACTAAAAATGGATCAAGGACCTCAAGATCAGACCTTAATCCTTGACACTACTGAAGGACAGAGTAGGAAAGACACTAGAACTTATAGGCACAGGAAGAAACTTCCTGAATAGAGTCCCAGGGGCAAAACAGATAGGGGAGAGACTTAACAAATGGGACTATTACAAAATAAAGTTTCTGCACAGGTAAAGACATAGCCACCAAACTAGAAAGATAGCCAACCATATGGGAAAGGATCTTTACCAGCACAGCAACAGACAAAGGCCTAATATCCGTCATCTACAGAGAACTCAAAAAATTAAGCCCCTCCAAGCCCAATAAACCAGTTAGGAAATGGGCAAAGGAGCTAAAGAGAGACTTCACAAGAGAAGAGATAAAAATGGCAAAGAAACATTTGAGGAAATGTTCAACATCCCTGGCAGTAAAGGAAATGCAAATAAAAACAACCCTGAGATACCACCTCACTCCAGTTAGAATGGCCTATACTCTGAACTCAGGCAACAACAAATGCTGGAGGGGGTGCGGGGAAAGAGGAACCCTTCTCCATTGTTGGTGGGAGTGCAAACTTTGGATAACAGTATGGAGGTTTCTCAAAAAGTTCAATATAGACCTACCCTATGACCCAGCCATACCACTCCTAGGCATCTATCCTGAACAATAGGTCCCAAGATATAAAAAAAAAATCTGCACTTCCATGTTTATCGCTGCACAATTTACAATAGCCAAAATATGGAAACAACCCAGATGCCCCTCCACAGATGAATGGATCCAAAAAATATGGTACCTATACACAATGGAATACTACATAGCGATTAGAAATGGTGAAATATTGTTATTCGCAGGGAAATGGTCAGAACTTGAACAAATAATGTTGAATGAGACAAGCCTAGAACACAGAAAACAAAGATGCATGATCTCCTTGATATATGATTGTTAAGGTGGGGGGAGGGGGAGACAGTAGAGACCAGATCTGCAAAACCAAAAACTTCTTGTCAAATGGTATTTCCCACAGGTTTGGGTCAGCGACCCTACATTATGTAACTAAAACCAAACAACTACTCAACATATAAAGGTCAAAAATAGACCTGTCAGTGGATCACAATAGCTATGTACGTATGTTCATATAAGACAAGGATAAGCAAACTCTATTGTTGACATTACATTTAAAGTCTTAGGTGAATTTCCTTTGGCGTAGGCCACGTGGCTACTGTATATGTTTCTGGTACACTGTGTAATGTATATATGTCTACCTGATCTAGGTAAGGGAAAGAAAAACAGGGTGTAAGATATCACAAGAAATGTACACACTGCCCTATTATGTAACTGTACCCCTTTTGCACAACACCTTGTCAAAAATTTTTTAAATTAATAAATACAAAACAAAAAATTCTTATTGTACCCCAAAATAAGAAATTTATTTTGTGATCTACCCATATTCATGTACATAATCACACACACACACGATGAACCAAAAGTCTCTCCCAAATATGCATCCCCAGTACATGAGATATCATTTTCTGTTCCATTTTATTTAATCTATCCTACTTTGTTTTTATCCTTTAAAGAAAAATCGTGGACAACAACTAATATTACGCACTATGTGAATTGTTGCTTATGTAACTCAAGAATAGGATTTTTAATTATACTTAATATATGATATTATGAATATAAATATAAATTCTATCTTTTTTGGCAGATATAAAAAGCCACTTTAGCAAGGGCAGTGTGGTAGATATTCCTGCTTTGTAGTATACACATCAGAGCAGGTATTCCCTAGAGCTATAATCTGCTGGTCTCTTCCTGGTTGATGTGAACTCATGTGGTTTTAATTATATCTTTCTACATACTGATAGAATGATGTCATTTGTTTACTTGAAGTTTTTGTGTAGATAAGAGATTAGAATGAAAGAGGCAGCTGCAAATTTTTTTTTTTTTTTGGCCAGTCCTGGGCCTTGGACTCAGGGCCTGAGCACTGTCCCTGGCTTCTTCCCGCTCAAGGCTAGCACTCTGCCACTTGAGCCACAGCGCCACTTCTGGCCGTTTTCTGTATATGTGGTGCTGGGGAATCGAACCTAGGGCCTCGTGTATCCGAGGCAGGCACTCTTGCCACTAGGCTATATCCCCAGCCCAGGCAGCTGCAAATTTCAAATGAACAATTGCAAGCACCGACAGCAGAACAAAACAGAATGCCTGTGTGGGAAAAAAATTCGGTTATGTAAACAAATAAGCAGTAAGAAACATTTCCAGCAGATTTACAGTGAATATTATAAGATGTTTCTTCTCAATAGTCATAAAGAATAAAAAAGTAAGCTTCTGGGAATCAGACTTAAATGTCTGACAAACATCTTAAAACAATGTTTTTCTTAGTTGGCTATGGAGCTTGAACTGTGGGCCTGGGCGCTGTCAATAAGCTCTTTAGCTCAAGTCTAGTGCTCTACCACTTTGAGTCACAGGGCCACTTCCAGTTTTATGGTGGTTAATTGGAGATAAGTCTCATGAACATTCCTGTCCAGGCTGGCTTTGAACTTTGATCCTCAGATCTCAGCCTTCTGAGTAGCTAGGATTACAGGCATTAGCCACCTATAACCAGCTAAAATAACTTTTAATACACTTGAATTTAGGACTTTGGCTAAGTATAAGATGGTTTGGATTCTTGCACAAAAAGAAAACCATTTTTAGGTGAAGAGATGGAAATAAATGGTTACATTAGCTACTGAAATTTTGTTAAAAATGAGGAAAAACTAAAAACTATATTCTACAGAAGTATAGATCTTCAAGTATACCTGAGACAATTGCCTTTTCCTTTAAAGTCAAATGTCTGTCCATTCAAAACTTGAAAATGCATTATTTATTTTTAATTTTAAATAAATAGTATAATGTGAAAATATCATTCAATGAATACTTTTCAACTTCAAATTTAATGAGATTTAAATATGTTCCAGGGAAAATTTCCAGGGAAAATTTAGTGTTCAAATTGAAATGTGCTGTAAAGGTATGAGACATGGGGTATCAAAGATTTATACAAAATATAAGAATGTAAAATACTCATTTTAATATTGACATCATGTTAAGATATTTTAGACATATTATGTTGTATAAAATGTACTACTATGTTTAATTTGTTTCTTTTCATCTTTCTTAATGAGGCTACTAAAACAGATTATACATGTAGCTTGAATTATATTCCTATTAGACAAGATTCCCAGATAATACAAAGACATAGTTCTTTACTATAAGAAATTTAACATTTGGGAGGAAGATAAGAAAAAAAAAACCAATTAGGAGGAACAATATATAATAACTAAAAGTAATAAATACTTATTACAACTAAGTGGGAAAAATTTAACAGATAAGTTCAAGTGGTCCAAATGGACAACATCATCAGTAGTGATTTTATCTGTCTCCAAAGAATTAAGTTTAGTACTGGCACTGGAGCCTTTAAAGGTAGAATTTCATAACTATACATAAATTAAACCAAAAAATAAAATAATTAAATTTCTCAAAGTATGACCCTATCATACATGAGGCAATTTTAGGTGATACATAATAATATTTTATTCAGCTTATACTGACTGCCCCTTGTTTATTTTCATGTTCATTAACAAATACACACTAATAAAACAATCTGTATAAATACATATCTAATTTTATAGACATGTTTGTGTGACATATTTCTAGAAAAATCTGTAAGGAAAACAAGAGATTTGATTTTTAAAATATTAACTAAATAATAGTACAGGTGGTATGTGGCTAATACACCATCCACATCATACTTTTGTTTGAGGTGATTTTTTAAGATACATTTTTCATAGGACATAAAAATATTTACTTAGTATTTTATCAACCAGTTACAGCTTGATTAATGACTGATAAAAATTATTTCAAATTATCTTTTTAAAATGTGGAATTATTTTGAATAAAGTCACAACTTCTCAACAAACCTACATGTATTTACCTTAATAATCTACAAAAGCTGCGCCGGTAACTCAGCCGCTGGCTTGCTGCAGCAACACTGGGAGGAAGAGGAGGCCGGGGTGGGAAATAAGCTAGTGTAGCAGAGAAAATTAAGCAGACAACTCCAAATTCTGAAATCAAAACAAAAGTAAAATGTGAACTACATATAGAAAAAGTTAGTAAAGACATGTTTACTGGGTGTAAGTAAATCTTACAATATAAAAAGATATACAAAAACACAGTGCCTAGCCAGTGAGAAGACATGAAGGCCATAGACAGAAATCACGCGATAGGCAAGGCACACAAGGGCAGAATGAATGAGGATGTGTGGACAACCATTATTCTGTGCAGAAAACATTAAAATCCAACAGTGCTTTACTGTACAGAAGATTTTTGAAACAGAGCTAAGACTCCTATTTAATAAAGAACAGAACTTAGGAAGAAAGTCCATGAGGGGAAATTGGTAGAATTTATTTGATCAAGGGTAGGATTTCTGAAGCATAGGTAGGACAGATCTAATCTACTGAGCATTACAGGAAAGTTCAACAGGACAAGAGAACATCCAAAAATAAGCAACCAAGAGACAAAAATTTAAACATAAGACTAGCTAATGTAGAACAGTAAACAACCAAAAGAAAATGAACACCCAAGCAATCTAAGTTTGGCCCCCTTACAGAGAGAAAAATTTCCAAGTCTTCATCCTCCTTTCCACAGTGCTGGCACCTGGAAGTTCCAGCTTTTGTTGACTATGCTCAATGGGCAAAAAAAGCACAGTACTCACTAAAATCAGGAAACTCGAACCCCTTACTCCTTTTGGACCAATAAAGAGATTAGACTCAGTGATATCTATATGTCCTTTCTGCTACACAATTCTAGTTCTAAGCATATATACTTAGTGGAATAACATTTGTATGAGACATTTAATAGATTTTTTGGTGGGGCGGTAGTCATTGGGTTTGAACTTGGGGCCTGAGTGCTGTCCTTGAGTTCTTTTGCTCAAGACTAGTGTTCTATCACTTTGAGCCACAGCTCCACATCTGATTTTCTGGTGGTTAACTGGAGATAAAGAGTGTCATAGGCTTTCCTGCATAGGCTAGCTTCAAACTGTGATCTTCAGATCTCAGCCTCCTGAGTAGATAGGATTATAGACATGAGCCACCAGTGCCTGGCTTCATAGATTGTTTTATGTAATTCAACTAGGAATTATAGATTTCTAATATTGACAGACAAGATTATTAATTTTCCCACATGCATACTGGCCATTTACATTTCTTCTGTTTTTTTCCTTGGTCATATTTCTTGGCTACCTTTCTAAAGGCATTTTTGTGAGCAGCTCTGTGAAATATGCAAACTAGAAAGCAAAATCCTACGCAAGAGTACAGAAATGGAAGGATAAAGGGAAAACAACTGCAGCAGTGGTACTCACTAGACACTATGTTGAAAATGAATTATACAACTTGTGTGTGGGGATGGGATGGAAAAATGGGAGAAAGTGAGGAAAGGGATGAAATTGTACAAAACGAAATGTACTCATTCTCTGTCTTATGTATATCTAACCCCTCTGTATAGCACCTTTATAATAACAATAAAATTAAAATTAAAAAAAAGCTTCTTAGGCTCTGTGATAGGTAGCTTTGCTTTTCCAATGCTCTCCAACTATGATGTTCAACTGTGTATACTACTCTTCTCTTGGAATGTGCACTGCACATTCTCTTCCTCTAATGTATCACAAGTAAGGGGTTATTTTGTTATTTTTATGGTTAAATAAACTGACTTCCACCTTGTTAGCAACAGAAAAAAGATGATCCAAATACTCTGTAACATTTACATACATGTGAGACAATTGCCATAATTTTCTGATCATTTCAAAAAAGAAATCCTATACCCATCACTCTCAAATTTCCCAGTCCTAGATAATCACTATATTACTTTCAGTCTCTGTGAATTTGGGTATTAGAACATTTCAAATTTTATAGACTATGTAGTCTCCTGTGACTGACTTCTTTCACTTAGCATGTTTGCGAGGGTTCTCCTGCTGGAGCCTGTATCAGGATGTTACTTACTGTCAGTACCATGCTTTGTTATAAGTTTGGGAACTGAGAAGTATGAGTTCTTAATTGTCTCCTTCTAAAAAATTATTGTTCTTCAAGACTGTTGTGGTTATTCCTAACTACATGGAAGTCATGAGCCAGGTAGGTGCATGTTATGTGCCTAATAATGCCTTGAAGAGGGGGCTGGGCATATGGCCTAGTGGCAAGAGAGCTTGCCTCGTATACATGAGGCCTTGGGTTCGATTCCCCAGCACCACATATACAGAAAACGGCCAGAAGTGGCGCTGTGGCTCAAGTGGCAGAGTGCTAGCCTTGAGCAAAAAGGAAGCCAGGGACTGTGCTCAGGCCCTGAGTCCAAGGCCCAGGACTGGCAAAAAAAAAAAATAATAATAATAATAATGCCTTGAAGAGACACAGTCATCCTTTAGGTTTTCAGTAAGATGATTGATATTACCAATGCAAAGTTTAAAAGTTAAGCCTCACCTACTTCCTGTTTTATTTACTTATTTTTATGTTTCAACTTTTTTCTTTAAAAGCACTGGGTTGTCCATATAGTTAAAGGAAGTTAAATGCTTTATGTGCTGCCCCTGCCCTTGCTCTTAGTTTTATTTTCTCTATACCACTTCTTGAAATGTGGATTTCATCATACAACTTTCTGACCTTTTCAACTTCCCCAGAGTGGTGAACTTCAAGCCTTCATCTTTGCTCAGGAGATCGGCATGGCCTGGCTTCCACTCTGGCTTTGCCCATCACTATGCTCACCAGATCTAAGGCACTCTGGGCTTCAGCAGCTTGGATTGCCAGGTTCTAGCCCTTTACTGGCTTTTTCTCTGTGGCTCTATTTTATTCTCTGCCAACTGTTTTTGGCTAACTCTCCCATCTCTCAGGTTCTGAGATGCTGCATCTTCAAGGAGCTTTGCTTCAAAACAAAATCTGGACTAAGTGGTCCTCAAAGGAGCTTTCAGAGCAACTTGAAATGGTTAGTATGGCACCACCCCCACGCGCTGTTTTATCACTGTTTTCTTTTTTTTAAGCCTGTCTGCATACTTCAGGACACTTCAAGTTGTGTTGGAGCAAGAACCATGTCCACATCAGTGTCAAGCTCAGTGACAATTACAGAAAGCTCAAAGTACGTTCATAAGTGAACAAGTAACTACCAACATCCAAACACACATACTTACACCACCATACGTACACATATGAAATTACAGGTTCTGGACATATCAAGTTTTCTTATACCTTTCCTCTCTTTGCACTGATTATACTCTCAATCCCACGAACATCTGGTGGACTTAACTTTATTATTATTACAGTCATGTTGAAGTTTTCCTGACCTTTCAAATTTTCTCCAAACCCAGGCAAGTTAGGTTTCTCTACCTCTGTATAGTTAATAGTTCAAATAGAACTGATTTCATTAGTGATCTTACCAAGTCCAAGAGCTGAGCAGAGTGATTAACATATAAAAACTGTTCTGTTAGAGCTGTGCACCAGTGGCTCAGACCTTAGCTATTTAGGAAGCTGACACCTGGAAGGTCCTGGCTTGAAGCCAATCCTGACAGAAAAGTCCATGATATGCCATCTCCAATTAACCAGGAAAAAGCCAGGGTAGAGGTGTGGCTCAAGTGATACAGCTCCAGTCAAGTAAACAAGCTGAACAAGTGTGAGGCTCTTAAATCAAACTCTGGTACCAACCAAAAAACCAAAAACCAAACCCAAACAAGAACAATAAAAATCAAAAGTGTTCTGTATCCAGAGGGAAACAATAAACAGGTATATAAGGAAAGGAAACATACAAAATAAGATTTGTAGGAAATTGAATATATGAGCAGACTAGGCTCTGACTCCAGAAATTAAGAAAAAAAGGATCCAAGAGACTGTTTTGGAAAGGTTGATACTCTTGATCAATACACCAAACATATGGGGAGAAGCAAATGAAGACTAAAGTGTTAAGTGAATATGGCTATTAATAGGGACATGGCAAGGGAGGAACAGTTTTTATGGATAGTTCATCTTATATAACGATGGTACACTTCAAGAAGATACAAGAATATCTATTATATACAGTGCTTCATGGAAAAGGGGATGAAAGGGGCAAAATTAAGAAAGATGCTGCCAACTAGTAAAAATACATTTAATTTAGTAACTTCCTCAAAGGATATGTTTAAATACTTACCTCCATGTTATACAAAAAGGAACACATGTGAGCATGTGTATCTATCCTTTCCTTCAGTATCTTTGGTAGCTAGATTGTGATAGGAATAAGAAACAATGTATGTCAGGAAAAGAAAAAGTTTGGCATTACCTGTATATAACACAGTCTCGATGCGATCTTTAATATGAGCCCTGCTGCTCTCCACAGCAAACAGAGGTGCTGTCCCATTGGGCGCTGGAACAACAAGCGGTCCCACTAGAAACGCGCATGCTCCACCAAGGTAACTGAGCATGGACGCGATTGCTGTCGCAGTGGCCCGCTCATCTGCAGAAAACCATGTTGTGGAGAGGAAGGGTGCTGCATTCATTACAGTTGGACCTGCTAGTCCATTTAACAGTTGTCCTGCATGGATTAATCTGCAATTAGAAAAGTTACAAGGCTGTGAGGGATTTTAAGTAGTCATTTCCTAAGACACAGACACAGACACACACACACAACACACAAATCAGTCTAAAAGAACTAACATATATATATATATATATCTGTAGCCTGGCATGGTGGCTTATGCCTGTAACCCCAGCTATGTGGAATGCAGAGATCAGGATAGAGGTTGAAGGCCAGTTCAAGGAAAAACAGGGAGATTCCATCTCAATACAAAAGCTGAACATGGTGGTTTAGATCTGTTATCCCAGTTAATACAAGAGGTAAAATAAGAAGACAGCAGTCTAGGCTAGCCTGGGAAGAAATGTCAGATTCTAACTCAAATATAACTAAAGCAACAAGGGCTATGGGTATGGCTTTAATGACAGAGCACCTACGGAGCAAGCATGAGGCCCTTTTTGATCTGAGAACTTTCAAGTTTTTCACTTAAGGTTAGCACACTACTACTTGAGTCACAGCTCTATTTCTGGCTTTGGTTGGTTAACTGGAAATAAGAGTTTCACAAACTTTCCTGCCCAGGCTGGCTTTTGACCCAGGATCCTTAGATCTCAAGCCTTCTGGGTAGCTAGGATCACAGATGTGAGCCACCAGCAACCATTAGATCTGGGTACTTTTTGTAGAGGAAAATCCTGGCCAACTGTCCTTGGTGTCTGAGAAAAAAAAAAAAATGTCTACAAATAAAAGGGGAAGTGATGTGGCAATCTAGGAAGCCTGTACTTTCTCAGCTCGATCACAACAGGGGCTTAGGATGGCTGAAAAATACACATATGCATACATACACATATAGGCACATACCTACATAAATATATGCACATACATATGCATATATACCTACATATATTTATTATTAAGGTTGTACAAAGGGGTTGTAATTCCATAAGTCAGGTGGTGACTTGGACATTTTCTCCCTTCTATCCCTACCTACAAGTTGCATAATTCATTTTTTATAGAGTGTATGTTGAATAAAATGACTGCA
Organism: Perognathus longimembris pacificus; assembly: GCF_023159225.1. NCBI lineage: Eukaryota > Metazoa > Chordata > Mammalia > Rodentia > Heteromyidae > Perognathus > Perognathus longimembris. Next base: position 48,252,279 of record NC_063165.1, on the reverse strand, counting down.
TGAAAATACATACTTTTAAAGAATATGCTACACTTAAAAGGCAAGCTGACTTCCCTTCTAAAAGGTCTGGTTTCTCTTTATTAAGGGAGATCAATTACACAGTTACAATTTTTTTCATTTCATAAAATATTTATTGAAGCCTCTAGTTTTTGCCATATACCAAACTACTTCCTATAACCTTTGTTTCATTTAATTTTATAATACCACATGGTAGCTATAATTTTTCTCATTTATTGAAATTTTATTGAACTGTTAAAGCTGAGGCCAATTAAGATTAAGAATCTGCTGAAGTACTAACAAGCAAAGCTGAAATTTTGACCAAGTCTGACTTCAAGTCACATACTCTAGTGCCCTGCTACTCACAAATACTCATTCATAGACATAGGAAGTGCCACCAACCCTAGAAACAACATGATGGAAGTCGACATTTCATACTCACCTTTTCAAAGACATAGAAAATTATACAATTTGGGGTGGGGGGATTTCATTTCTTCTCCCATAAAATCAGAAGATGAATTTAATTCCATATACATTACTAAGTATCTGTGAGGTTAAGGACTAGAACCAGGCTCTCTCAGTTACTTTTTTTTTGGGGGGGGGGAGGAGTTGAGGGTGGAAGTAGGTCCTCATGCATGTTCTTCCAGTTCAAATGCTCTGATTTTAACTTTAATTTTAAGGGTTTGTGAGAAGTAGCTTTTTGCTTCTATTATTGCAACTTAGTATGCTACCTAGCACTCCTATATCTCACTTATCTCATTGACCAAACCCTTTGTCCTCATTGTTCCCTGCCCTCAACATACACATTCACATAGAGAAGTCTTTGAGGAAAAAAGAAACCAGAAGCCCACACAACCTGGACTAGAAAGGAAAAACAGATTCATCTCCTGCCTTGGAAATAGAGTATATAAGGGATGTTTTCACACTATTTCCCCCCTTCTTGTTTGCTTGTTAGGCATCCTGGGAGTTTCAGATTTCTTCCCCTCATTCTCCTCTTCTAACAATTGGGATCTTTAAGTCACTTACAAAATTTTTTGAAAGTAGATGGAAATAGGTATATGGGAGAGGTAGAGTTCCAGTATAGAAACAGAAGTTGGAAGTGAAGCAATGTGAAGTTGGTCTGCCCATATCTTCGTAAGTATCTTCTTTGAGGGCAAAGTAGCTCTGTCATTAATAATACTGAGAAAATGGAAGACATTTTATAATCTATGTAAAGGGAACGACTTTTTTAGATAACAGAAATGAACTGGAACTGCTTATACGATCATTTCCTCAAAAAGCTGGTAGATCCCATAGCAATTTCACTATAGCAAGATTCCTGAAGCAAAGTCATTGAGAAGTTTTCATCATGACTAGATGACACACAACAATCGGACTATTATGATGGCTTCTGACACTTAGTACTTTAAGTGAGCTGCTCCTAAAAGAAGGGCTGAAACAAGTAAATTTGATGCCTAAAAGTGTTAATAATAAAAGAAGGACATAGAAGAAATGCTTTATCAAAAACAGATAAAAGACTGGTAAAATAGGGTGAATTCAGTTAAAAGATAAAATTCAAATTACTGTCACAGCTTAACTTCTTGTTGCCTCCCCCAAATAAGACTATTATCCAAGCAACAAGTCCAAGAGTCAGACAATGTATGTGATAATTTAAGGGTCATCCAAGTCTGGTTTACTAAGTTCTCAGGAAAGAATATCCCTTCTACAACATGACAATGGTGCTAACAAAAGTGTCCAGGGAACACAGAGCAGTTGGGATTCTGTTTAGAGGTCACTGAGCTCAGGGAGCCAACCAGGAAATATGAATTATTAAAATAATCTCAAGGTTAACAAATGGATTTGGTGTTTAAAAGTCACCAATTTTAATTGCTTCGTTTTTACATTATGAGCCATCGTCCATGCACTCTTTATTAAAGATCTATTGGATCTTGAGATAACCTTTGGAGTCCATGAGCAGGCTAGCAGGTAAATCCAATTCCTTTTTATCTAGCATCTCTTAGTTCTCCAGAACTTAGTCTTGCTCCTCCTCACACTGTAACCCAGAATCCCTCAGGGCTTTGCAATTATATACTGCTTATGGTCATAAGCACTGTTGTTTGAGTGGCTGTGTATGATGTTATACCAATTAATAATAATCAGATGTTTCATGTTTGTCTGACACTCTCCTACCATTAAATCATCTTTTGTCTTTTCTACCAATTACTGGGGATAAATCCAGAGCTCTTGCATACTATGCAATCACTGTACCATTTGAGCCATGTCCTCAGCCCCTTTCTTTTTATTGCATTTTATTTTGAGGTAGGGTCTTCCTAACTTTGCCCTAGCTGGCTTCAGACTCATGATCCCCTTGCTTCAGACTCCTGAGTATCTGAAAATACTGGCATGCACTACCATGCCTCATTAAGTTACCACCATTTTATGAAATGATATCTGAAAATAACACTTTAAAATGAAGTTTTAATATAAAAAAGCCTAATTTTCTTACCTAATGTCAAAGCAAAACCTGAGATAAGTTTTTCTAGAAAAATGCTGACCCTGAGACATAGTAAAATCATATAGGTGTTACCAAAAACTCTCTAAAATGACAACATAAGATGATAAAGTGTTCAATATAAGTCACACTCATTATTGGATTCAACACCATGTATTAAGAACTCATTGTGCATTGTTGTTATAGGCACATATGGCAATGTAAAAATAAGGAGTTAAAGCTCTTGACCTTAAGAACTGGAGGTATAGCTCCAGTGTAAAGCACCTAACTAGCAAACTAAAGGACTCAGTACCACTACCAAGCAATAAAATATAATAAAATTAGCCTGAGAATTTCTAAGTGTGGGTGCCAAGTTACCTATCATCACAGGAAGAAACAGAGGAACATACAAAAAAAAGCAGGCTTGTTCTAATGTGCTTTTTGTGAGGCCTGGACATGAGCACAAATGAAAGTTTCTGCAAGTTTTTCTCTTGCAGTTACCCCCTAGGACCTAGGAACACAGCAGGGATGTACAGTCCACTCTTGGAAGAACAGATTTGGCAAAGAGATCTGGTACAGGGATTCATGGGATCTAGTGAATAAAGAGATGGACAAAGTGGCACATTTCTTGGGCTCTATGCACTCCTGTCTCTGAAGGAGAGCAAGAGTGGACATTAGGAGGCATGGAGTCCAGGACAGACACCCTGCAGCAGTTCTAAGGTGGTTCATGTAACAGTAGTGGTAGATGAAGGAAGGCGTGGTTTGGAGAACTGTTGTGCCAAGATAATAGTGCCCAGTAAGTGATTGAATAAACAAGACTAAGTTGAGATACAAATGTTGATGTTGGACTGTTAGGGAATAAACACTGGGGGATATCAATATTTTTTAAATAGTTAAGAGTCTAAAAAGATGATTAAGAAGGGGTCTTTACAGTGGTAGGAAATAAATAAAAGAGAAAAGAATGGTATCTTTCTAACTAGAAAGAGTTTCAATAACAGAAAGGTAGTTGAAAACAACCAAATGTCAGGGATGTGCAGAAGCAGGGTTGTCTAGTCTTCTGGGCAGTGGAGAGAGCTGTGTGGAAACTCAAGGGGGTAATTCGAGGGATCTAAACTTGCTTCCTTACCTGAAATGCCACATCTGATGACGGGCATGCACATCCAGTGAGGGGACTGCATGTTGACCGCAGCACTGCAGGTCTCTCAAGCAGCAAGTGTGCTGCCTTCTTCATCCCATTCTCCTCTCCTTGTCCTCTAGAAACCTCATTTCCTTCCTTTTCTCTTTATTTCCTCTCCTTACCTGACTTCCACAAGCCTAGTTCACACTATCCTTGCAAGCCAGGTAGAAAAATGAATGAATGAGAGAGAGGAATTTCCCTAAGAGACTGAGAGACACGGTAGACTAGAAGTACTGTATCTACCAACAACAGAACTGAGATGGTATGATTAGTTAACATCACAGTACTGCTGAGTCTCACTAGCTACACCTCATTCATGGGGGCTGCCGCCCAGTCCTGCTGCTGCTGTGGGCACCTTTCTCCCTCAACTGGTGCCCTTACCCATGGAGAGGGCAAGGCCTGCGTGGACATGAGGGGTGGCATCCACATACTATTCAATGTACTGTAGCTTTGCAAATAAATGCCAAGAGCTGAAGCTCAGATTGAAAACCAATAGTTCACATTGTCTAATGTACTTGACATTCTAGCTTGTACTTAATGACATTCTGGTATCCTGTCCTTTTGCTCCCTAACCTTCTGGAAAAATATCTGTAATTCCTAAATTATGTCTACTTAGGATAACATGATGTCGTATAATTTGAATTTCTATGCTCATAAGGGCCTTTGGGCCTTACCTTGTAGCCAACCTTTTTCACAGAAGCTGATAATGCATTTAAAGTCACATTTCTAGTTATAACTTTCCATCCTCTAAAAAGTACTAGATGGAGCCGAGCCCCAATCATATCACTATCTAGTGGCTAGGCCAGGACTAAATCAAAATTAGAACTAATGCCATTGGCCCACAAATCTCTTTGCTCTCTCACATGGTCTCATTCATCAGGAATAGCCAAAATCAGACTGTTAAGATAACCCAAAGTTCTGGATGCAAAGGCACTCAGTACCTGACACAGTTTTATTCTGTGCATAGACCTACTTTATAAGCCTCCAGTATACCATAACTAGGACTGAGATAGCATGAGAGACATTTTAGAAACTTAGCAGTTACTTCCTCAATGTAAACCCAATGTTCTGTGCTTCAAAATATGAAATAATTTAGAAATATGTACAAAACTTAGTAGGCCAAAAATTGAGAAATTTCTACCGAGTCCTACTCATGTCATATCAAAACAGAATTCTTGGGGCTGGGAACATGGCCTAGTGGCAAGAGTGCTTGCCTCGTATACATGAAGCCCTGGGTTCGATTCCCCAGCACCACATATTTAAAAAACGGCCATAAGTGGCGCTGTGGCTCAAGCAGTGGAGTGCTATCCTTGAGCAAAAAGAAGCCAGGGACAGTGCTCAGGCCCTGAGTCCAAGGCCCAGGACTGGCAAAACAAACAAACAAACAAAACAGAATTCTTGGATATTCAAAATGGCAACAGTGTTAGAAGTAAGTTTTGATTTAGTTAGACAAAACAGACAGGGAAACTAAGAGTAAAAATGTTATGCATTCACTATAGGAGAAAGAAGTTAGGAAAAGAGAAATTAAGAGATGATCATGGAAAAATTATGAGCCTTCTATAGATTTTGTTATGGCTTCAATTTTGTTGTATGAAAATGTATTACATGTTTTATATCCTTCGATAATTTTGGCCAATCATGATTCAATTAAGACTATCTTGAGTATCTCTTCTGTCATCAAAGTACCTGTTGCTAGACACTAAAAGAAATATAAAGGTAGGTAGTTCATCCCTGGCCCTAAAAGGACTTCTAATAACTTATCAAGTACAGAAACTTATTACAAAGCAGAATAACAGTGAAAGGAGTACTGGATCAGGTGATAAGAGAAGACTCAGCTGGAGCCTCCATGAATTCAAAAGTTGTAAAGTCTACTTCCTTCCAATTATTTCTAGTACTGTTTCTCCTTTCTCTAGTGGTGAATGAGAATTGTTTATTACATTGAAGTGACTTGAGGTGACCTTTTGTGCTTTAGGTGTAGTTTGACACTAAAGAATAAAACACTGTGCATGTTTAAGTGCTGTTACACAGTAGGAAGCTACATGGGCTTCCCACAGTCTGAACAGTGTGAACCCAGTGCCTTACTCTGGTCCTTTGTAGACTTGCCTTAATGATTTGTGCAAAAGGCTGGGAGATGGGAAGCTGCCTGTGGCCTGGTATCCTGGTGGAGAAGCCTCCTTAGGGGTAAGGCAAAGCAAGCCTGTGTTCTATACTGTCACAGCCAAATTGTTGTAAGCGGTTTCCATAATTGTCCTGCTTATGTCATCTTTTTCAGATTTTAAGGCCTGTCGTAGATACACTTAGTTTGGACCACTTTAGATTGTTGTGAATTGTATTGGTTTTCCTTCTGTTATTACTGTAAAAAGAATTTGTGAATCTTCTTGTTAACAAACTGTGGATTTTCCCTCAACTCCCTAAAACAATGCTTGAAGATTGTCCTGAGTGTCAGATCTGCCTTTTCAGGGAAGGGAAAGTTAGTTTGTACCGTGAAAAAATAAAGTCCTCATTCAATAAAAGTAAACAAAAAACCAAACAAACAAAAGTTGTAAAGTCTTTGGTGAATCACTTATTTCGCTGGATGTTTTACAAGGGCAAATATAAGAACTACCAGCAAGACACAGGGACAAAATGGACCTAGCCCTGGCCTGAGAAATGTCCAGCTCCTTTTGTCTCATGTTTTTAGTTTTCTCCTTTTATTTGATCTCTTAAAAGAATAAATACTCGTAGTAGACAATTTCACACAGAACATGACTCATCCATAAATTCAGCACCTCAGTTCAGACCATCACCACTACTACTTTGATTCTCAGTTTCTTTTCAGCTTTCTTCCCCAGTGTATCCTTCTCTCATATAGACATGATATGAATATAGTTTTATGTACTAAAGGATTTAAAGAATTTTAATTTATACCATGAACATTTTTCTAAGCATAATCATTATGACTTGTGATATTGTTATACAGATGTACAAAATGTATTTGAAGATTTTTTTTGTTATATATTTATTGCCAACAACTTGTTTACTAATATTTTCACAGAAACATATTAGTAATACCACTAGTACTAGCATATAATAATCTTTGTATGCAGATAAATACTAGCCACTGTCCAAATCACTTATGTAGGGTTATTATGTAAGAACATGTTTGGCCTCATAAATTAGCAAGTTTTTTTTATCAGTACTGGTCAATAGTGCCTGTTTAACCAGCTTTCAATAATACTATTACACATACCTTGGTATATTAATTTTCTATTGCTCATATTAAAATTTTCAACAAAAGAAAAGCGGCAAAACCTTTTTCCTGGGTTTTCATTGGTATTCTTCAGAGAAAATACTATGAGGCAGAACCCCATTAAACAGAGCTCATCAGAAAAGCTGTTGTTGTCTTGGCTTGAGACTTCCAGAAACCAAGATTTAGGAAAACAAGGCTATGGGGCTATTTACCCAAAAGGCTGGCTGGGGAAGAAGCTCAAAAAGTTCCAAGTGAGGGCTGGGGATATAGCCTAGTGGCAAGAGTGCCTGCCTCGGATACACGAGGCCCTAGGTTCGATTCCCCAGCACCACATATACAGAAAACGGCCAGAAGCGGCGCTGTGGCTCAAGTGGCAGAGTGCTAGCCTTGAGCGGGAAGAAGCCAGGGACAGTGCTCAGGCCCTGAGTCCAAGGCCCAGGACTGGCCAAAAAAAAAAAAAGTTCCAAGTGAAATGGATACAAGAACAGAGCTGACTGAATTCTTGTTCTAAGTGCTATTCAGAAACATACTACATGTCTTTACCATTTCCTCTGAGAGTCATAAGAAGCCTGAGAAAAGTGAACTGTCAAATTTATTAGTAGAAAATATGTGCCAACTGTAGCATTTTAACAGTTGCATATGGTACACCTCAAAATACCCACTTAAGTTGGGCACCGGTGGTTCACGTTTATAATTGTAGCTATTCAAGAGGCTGAGGTCTGAGGATCAAAGTTTGAAACCAGTCTGGGCAGGAAAGCCATGAGACATTTATCTCCAATTAACTATTCACAAAAAAGAAAAGAAAAGCTGGAAGTGGAGCTGTGGCTCTAATGGTAGAACACTACCCTTGAGTACAAAAGCTCAGGGACAGTGCCCAGGCACAAAGTCCTAGCACCTAACCTAGAACTAACTCACACACACTTAAATAATAATAATAAAATTGTATGGACACAAAATAAAGTGCTACTTCTAGGTGAAATTCTTCTATATTCTTTAGAGGTAAACAAATTAAAATTTTATATCATATTTCTACAAGGAATCTGATCTGATTTTATTTCTTATTTGCTCTTTGTTTATATGTCTTTATGAGTTTTATTTCTTTTGCTTACTACCTTCTCCACCAAGATGGAGAGTCAACTCCATTCTTAGCACACTAGTTATAACTGAAGAGGATCTAAAGGTAGAAAATTGGAGAGAAATAATAGTACAGATGGCTCAAAATAGAATACAGCTAATTTAAAAAAGCTAATAAAAGTATTAATAGGCATTTAAAAAATGCCTTGTTGAATTTAAGCTTACATTGAAATTTGTACTTAAAAACTATTAGTGTTTCTTAAAACATTAATGGGTATCTGAAAATAAAGGCTATTTCAAATACAATTATAAAACTCAAAAGGATGAGAAACAACTTGTTTTCCACAGGAAACATGTGCTTTTTTTTCTACCCTTTGAAATGTGAAATACTTATAACCCTAGATTTTCTAGAAAGAGAACATATTTTGAAATCCAAAGTGAACTGGAAAGTTCTGTTCAAAATGAAAATCAGCATCTTGTCCTAAACCCACTTCCCCTTCTGGCTGTGTTCCCCATCTCTGTTTAAAGGAATCAACAGTTTTCAAGGTGCCAGAAAGCAGTGTCATTCCACGACCAATCTCTTTTCATATTCTCTTTCACATCGTGCTATCCCATTTCCAACTCTTCCTGCAGGCAGGAGTCATTCTGCATTCTTCTTCCTCCACATTTGGTACAAATCATCCAAAATAAAATCAGAATTTCCCTACTTCTTGTCATCACAGTTACCACCACACCCAAGCCCTCATCGTCTCTCTTCCAGCTTACTGATTGGTTCCCCAATTGGCCTCATTATGTCTGTGACTTCCTGCTTCAGTCTATTCTCATGAAGTAGCCTGAAGTTAGGACACTGCTCTGTAAACACTGGTGTTTTCCTAACTCAGAAAAAGCTGAAGTCTTTCTGGAAGCTGATAAGGTCTTGGATCCAGCCCCACACTCCAGCACTACCTGCAACTGCTCTGACTTCAAGTCCTTTCACATTTCCCACTAAACCGCTCATTTGACTCTACCTATCTGGCTTCCCTGACAGCTGTGCTCCTCTCCCTGTACATTTTATCCCTACAGTTCCCTTTGCTTGTCTCCTAAACACTGTGCTATCCATTACTTTCTTCAAGTTTCTAGCCCAAAAGACTGTCTTTCTTCAGCAACTGAAGTCTTTCTTTTCTAATTCATTCTTTCTCCTATGACATATATTCTGTGTTTTTACTTATCCAGTTTAAGCATTTAGGTTCCATACCCTGCATAGAAGGTAAGAGGGTGAGGTACATAGTGAGGAGTGCAATAAATTTTGTTGAATGGATAATCTAATACATGAATAAACAAAAAACAAGTAAAAGGATGACTCTAGTTTGAGGTCTCAAACTTGTCTACTCTTCTGCCACCATCTACCCCTGAAATCAATCCTGAACACCTCAACTGTAGTTTATGCCTGGATACTGCCGCTCCTTTGGCTAGGAACCTATGTAGTTCCCAACTGCTCAATGAATAAAGTACAATTCTATGGGATGTATCAAGACCTTCATAACTGGAATACTCCTTTCTATCCACTCTTCCACAATAATCTGTAGATCAGTGTTGTTCACACTTTAATGATTTATTGGGTCCTCTCATAAGGAGAAACATTTCTCTCAAGGTCATATCCAAAGATCCCAGTTTGAGAAGCATCAATTTAAGAAATTTACCTTCCTAGTTAATAAAAATGTCTTTTTATTGCAGATAATTCCTGGCAAAACAACATATAGTCTAACCCAAGTGAGAAGGTATACTTTGTACTCTATGAGAATAAATCCACAGGCTGCAGGTGTGGAAATGTTGCTGTACACAAATCAAACTAACTTCTCACCCCAAAAGAGGCCTTAGCTTACCTGCTTCCAAACAGGCCTTCACTCCTGCTGTTCCCTCTCTTGGAATACTCTTCCCTTGGGGACAGTCCTCAAAATTCCACTCATCATGCAACAGAGAGTTTGATCAATACAGCTTTTATGAACTTGTATGTATGTATTTAAATACACAAAGTGAATATATCATGTATTTGCTTTCAGAAAACACTTTAGCAGTTTTCTGGACAGCACTGAGAGCCTCCAAGATCCTGTCAAGGACTCAGTGAGGTCAAAGTATTTTCACAACAATACTAAAATGTCCAGAGTCCTTTGCATTCTGTCTCACAGTATACAGTAGAGGATGTCACATGAAGGACAACATCACCACAGACTGAATGCAGAAGCAGGTGGGGAAATATACCTGTCTTCTACATACCCGGGCATTAAACATTGACTTGTAAAAATGAAAAACATTGACAATTCACACATTTTGGGGGAGGGAAGGTGGAAAATGTAGGTATTTCATGCTATACTTATTTGCAAGCATTTATTTTACTGTGGAATAGGTTTCTTTTTACTTTTAAGAAACAAATATTTTTTGGATTACTTAATGTTAATTGTGGAATGGTGATCACAGCCATATTTAAGAGCACTGTGATGATTAAATGAAATAGTTCACTTGTGTCTTTATGGTACATATCACTGTTAAAATATTATTATTCTTCATACCTTCCTATCACAAAGGGAAATTTATATATCTTCCTGCTCCAATGACTCTAGTTTGGTAGTTTGAGTGCACCAGAGGATGTCAGTAGTGGTAACATATGCCACACATATTTGAGAAGTTTTAAATTTGATTAGGTGGTTCTGCTCAGCCTCTAGTTCTCCTGCTCTTGCTTCACAAACAGCATATCCCAGGTAGGGGAACACCATTTAATCAACATAAGTAATTCAACTGAAAATTCCTGCCCTGGAGTATGTAAATCAGAAGTATAAGAAACCATCGGACCAGCCCAAGGATTTGTTTATTCTCTTTTAGTTAATCCTTCCAGGATTAACACTAAAGTTTTAGTTTCTTTTCAAATTCTTTGCAAATGGAATGTAAAAATCTTCCATTTTGCTCTAGGATTTTTTTCCCTGAGTGCTAAGATTTCAACAAATGTACCCCCTTAACATTAACACTTACATAAGATTCTCACAGGGAATGCAGGGATGAATTCTTCTTTTGATACCCTCAGGTAAAACTTCTCTCAATCTCATGGTATCTCTTCTATGGCATCTGCTCTAGTATATATATGCATGTACATTAAAATATATGTGTGTATATATATATATTTCCACCTGTATTTTCTAATGGTTATTATCTTTCTTAGACAGTGAAATTAACAACTGATACAGTGTCTTCCATATGACAATAAACTGAATCATCATGTATAATAAAAATGCTTCAAAGCCAGGCACCAGCAGCTTATGCCTATAATCCTAGCTACTCAGAAAGATGTGATCTGAGGATCACGGTTCAAAGTCAGCCTGGGCAGGAAAGTTCGTGAGATTGTTATCACCAAGAAACTATTCAGAAAAAGGCAGATATGAAGCTGTGGCTCAAGTGGCAGGGCACTAACCTGTGCACTGAGAGGCTCAGTGACAGAACCCAGGCCCGAAGTTCAAGCCCCAGGACCAGCAATAAATAAATAAATATGCATACACACATACACACACACACACCCCTCTCAACTGGTCATAAAGATGGATCTGGTTATTAAAAGCTTACAATAGAACATAAATACTTATAACAAAAGAAAATATGAGAAAAAGTATGAATTTACTTATATGATTTACCTTCTTTTAATCATTAAGTCTGTTACAGGTATGCATCTTAGACCAGTTCCCAAAACCATAAGGAAGGATGTCAGAAGCACTGTTACCCGAAGACCTGAAAAGAAACAACAAGTTAATTTCTATGTTTTTAAAAAATAAGTCTGATGTTAATTTAAGGACAAGCATTTGTATTGCTCAAAAATGCACACAGAGATCAGTATGTAGTTTACCCCCTGCCGTCCCTGCTATATGGGAGGACAAGGCCAGCCCCCCCAAAAAGTATGAGACACTACCTGAAAAATAAACTAAAACATAAAGGGCTGGAGGTATTGCTCAATGAGTAGAGTGTTGGCTCACAATTGTAAAAATCCTGAGTTTGATCTCCAGCACTGCCAAAAAAGAGAAAAGCATGGCATAGAACTTCAGAAGACAATGTAGATCAGGTAAGTTTTTCCTCTGTATTCTAAATATGATCAGTTATTTTGAAAATGTATGCTAATGGTCAGTCATGTTGGTAAAAGGGTTAAAGAGAATATAAAAATAAAAAATATGCATAAAAACATAAACACACACAATACTGGCAGAATAACAGAATTTTATCTTCCCACTCAATATATCTCACTGTTTTTGGCAGCCACATCCCATATGTGGTTCATACAAGCCTTTGACATAGGTGGTCACATTTTCCCACATTTCTTTGAAACCATTTCACAGACAGAACAGACTTAAATGATAATGCAATGTTTCCATCTTTTTTTCTCCTAGAAAAACTTTTTTTTTTTATGGTTAGGTTTTGATGCTTGAACTCAGGGCTTGGGCACTGTCGCTAAGCTTTTTTTTTTGGGCCAGTCCTGGGCCTTGGACTCAGGGCCTGAGCACTGTCCCTGGCTTCTTCCCGCTCAAGGCTAGCACTCTGCCACTTGAGCCACAGCGCCGCTTCTGGCCGTTTTCTGTATATGTGGTGCTGGGGAATCGAACCTAGGGCCTCGTGTATCCGAGGCAGGCACTCTTGCCACTAGGCTATATCCCCAGCCCTGTCACTAAGCTTTTTTGCTCAAGGCTAGCTCTCTATCTCTTAAGAGCCACAGCTCCACTCCCAGTTTTTAGGTGGCTAATTGGACTTTCCTGACAGGGCTGGTTTTGAACCACAATCCTCAGAATTCAGCCTCCTGAGTGGCTAGGATTATAGGCATGAGTCACTGGCACCTGTCTAGAAAAATAATTTTTGATAACAGGTAGATAGTTAAATGCTTGGCTTTTTTCTTCTTTGTTTGAAGGAAACTGAAAGTCAACAAAACCATAGTTAGACAGATCAAACATTTCAAAGGAAATAAAACTGAGAGCCAGATCAGGCATATACATGCTACACCACAAGTAATTTGTAAAATGAACTGAGCTAACTTCATAATATGCTTTTATAATCTGAGTATGATTAATACAATTTGGCAGAAGGAATACCACAGAGAACTGCGCTTCTTGGTAACAAGTAATGCATATATACTGCTCATTTACTGCTTCTAGTAACAGAATATAGACTTTAAAACTACATTATAGCCACAGGAAATAGTGTGTAATTAATGAAAAACACATAAAAGGTCATAAATATTCTAAAACTGCAAAACAGTGTTCTTGTAAGATTGCATTAGGTACCCAATGAGATGCTGAATAGAGTATTATAGATTTGGTCCTATAAGGTTTACATTATACACAATGCTCATCTTTTTCCAAAAGATTTTGTTTATAATTAAGGTAAGAGCCAGCAAGGAATAGTCGGGCATTGATTATGACCATATGGTCCAAAGAACCATGCTTTCTATTGTTACTGCCAAGGACTAGCATATTTATCTCCTTCATTATGCTTTTAATTAAATGTATGATTACATTATAGCTAATATAAACATTTAAGAATGAGAAAGTCGTGAAAAGCTGATCATTAAAGCAATCTTGCTAAGGTACATCATGATGGCTGTTGTATCTACAGACAAGTAAGAAAAAGGCCTTTTTAATTGTTTGTCAAATGTTGCTTAATCTATTCCAGTTAGACACTCCATCTTAAATAAAGTGGTTTCTTTGCATCATTTATACCTTGACAAGACATATCTCTCTTAATTCATGGAACAAAAAAAGCTATCAACTCACCCAGGGAGGAGAAGTAACAAAGACCTTACTTAGTAGGATGAACAAATGCAGGCAGGGTCCTCAGTAGACACTCTTCAGAAAATGAACTATGCAACTTGTGGGCAAGGACAGGAGGGGAAAACTGAAGGGAAGCAAGGAAGGGGTGACATTGTCCAAAAAGAAATGTACTCATTACCTGACTTATGAAATGGTGACCCCTCAGTGCCATACCTTAGTAACAAAAGTATATTAAAACTAAAAGACCCCAACAAAACAGGCTTAAAAGACATGTAAGATCTCTCTAGAAATAGAAGTCAAAGGTGGCTGGGACTGTGGCCTAGAGGTAGAGTGCTTGCCTAGCATGCATGAAGTCCTGGGTTTGATTCCCCAGCACCACATATACAGAAAAAGCCAGAGGTGGTGCTGTGGCTCAAGTGGTAGAGTGCTAGCCTTGAGCATAAAGAAGCCAGGAACAGTGTTCAGGCCCTGAGTTCAAGCCCCACTACTGGCAAAAGAAAAAAAAAAAAGAAATAGAAGTGGACAAAACAGTAGGGTATGAGTACAAAAAAAATCATGTAATGAAAGGTTACAATAATTTCAAGAAACCAGAATGACTGAAAAGAAAAACCCATTTCCTTTCAAATTCCATTTCCTTTCAAATTCTAGACACTGTATCATTATTTCAATTATCCACTGAAAGATTCCTTTCAATGGGTAATTCCTTTAGTTGAGGATACTTGGGTGTTTTACTGGAAATCCACAACAGGTCCCTAAAGAATTTCTGATTCTTTGCATTCTTGCAAAGGTAACTGGGACACACACACACATACACACACACACACACACATACACACACACACAGTGCAAGCAGGGAAAAATCAGATATCAGGACATAACTCTCTGGCAAGACTGTTCTTTTGCAGGGCCCACTTTCTTTAGCTAGAATAAAGACAAGCTCTGCTTCTGCTAACTCCGGGCAAGACTCTCTTCTTTGCCCACAGGAGTCGCACCCTTGTCATGCCAGCTCACTTTTCTACATCAGACATAGGAGATTTGAAATTTCACAGGTCATCCTTATCCCATTATGTTTATGCATTCCTCAATCTGACTTTGTCTCTCCCACCTCTCCAATTCCAGAAACCTTCCTACTGTACACTCTTCTCCAAATGGTCTCTTCTCTAAGGACATTGCTTCTACTAATACCTTCTAGGAACCAGTAGTACTCTTTCTGTCCCAATGTTCCCCAGAACGTTTTCTCAAACTTGCAAGATTTTCTCGTTACCAGCATATTTAAACAATATTATTATAATGATCTTTATGTTTCCTCTGCTGGGATTCCTAGATATATGAATCCTAGTTATCAAGTTTGGTAATTTTTCTGCTAGTATTTCTTTTCAAAATGTGACTTTCTATCATTCCCATCTTACTCATCAATCCCCCCTTATCTCTTTCCAATTACATGTTTAACAGGTCACTTAAAAATGTCTCACAAGTCACTGATGTTCCTGTGTTTTATTTTTTTTAATCCTTATTTCTGTGTGTCCCATTTTGGATAATTTATATCACTATATATTCAAATTCACAATGACTTTTTATTTTTATTTTTTTGGTTAGTCCTGGAGCTTGAACTCAGGGCCTGAGCACTGTCCCTGGCTTCTTTTTGCTCAATGGTAGCACTCTGCCACTTGAGCCACAGCGCCACTTCTGGCTTTTTCTATATATATGTGGTGCTGAGGAACGGAACCCTGGGCCTCATGTATGCGAGGTAAGCACTCTTGCCACTAGGCTATATTTTAGCCCCCGACTTTTTCTTCTTAAGTTCTGCACAGCACTTTTTTTTTTTTTTATCTCTGGCACTAATTAAAATTCTCAACTCTAGAAGCCAAATGTTGATCTTTTCATGTCTTCTAAGTCTCTCCTCAACATGCTCAAGCTTTTGTGAGCTTCTTAAACATATATAGTATATTTATAGAGGTTTCTCCATCCTGGCAGTTGGGTATGTGAACTATTTCCAGCTATATGTGAACATTAGGAACTATTCTGCCTTCTTCTTTCTTTAATGTTAGGGCATCCCTTTTATATTTAGAACTTTTCCATGATGCTTCTGCCTCTATGGTACTCTTCTCTAAGAATTCTAGCCATGTGGCCATTTGACTTTGCTTCTTCAACCTAGCTCTGTCTGGGCTTCCCATCTGTGTGTTGCTGAAAAAAATCACAGGGGATCATTGTCTTGCCTTGTCTGATGTCCAAAGTCTGAGAACCATTGTTTCATACATATTTTCTATTTCATACATTCATACATACTGCTCCTTCCCTCTCCACCGTTCTTTCTCCTTCCTTCTCCCATTATTCCTTTCAACTCAGCCCTTAATGGCACTTGCCCAACAGAACAGGCTAACAGAAAACACAATCACTCTGATGGGTCTCATTTATCATTAAAAACCAATCACATAACCGGTGCTGATGGCTTGTGCCTGTAATCCTAGCTACTCAGTAGGCTGAGATCTGAGGATGTCGGTTTAAAGCCAGCCCAGGCAGGAAAGTCCTTGAGTGGCTTATCTTCAATAAGCTACTCAAAAAGTCAGAAGCCGTGCTATGGTTCAAGTGGTAGGGCACTAGCCTTAAGCAAAAGAGGCTCAGGGACATGCCCAGACCCTGAGTTCAAGCCCCAGGACCAGCAAAACCAAACAAACAAAATTTAAAAAAATAATAATCGCATAAAGCAGTGCTGACCAAAGCCCAGCTACAAATTTCTAGTCCTGTACTGTTCAGTTTCCCAGAAAATTGCTCTATAAGCTACCTTCTCTCCTAAAAGTACTCTCCTATTGTCTCACCAGGTGGTAATTATGTTTTCTATTTTCTGAGACATAAATAACATCTATAAGCTCCCATCTATATGCATCCACATCTATATACTCTTATCTTCTCCTCTGTTAAATCCAAGGCTCTATTTTAAGTCACCCTTTGCTGTTTTTTCCTTATCCTTCCAATCCTAAAGACCAGACCAGGCTTGGTCTTTTTCTCTTCTGAAACTACTTTTATCTCCATCCAGCCCTAGGACCTTAAACACCTCAAATGACACCCCACATTTCTTTTATTTTTCTCTTTTGAACTCCCGATTTGCATATTCAAGTGACAGCCCTCATGAATTTCCAATAGCCATTTCAGTCCCCTAATCAATTGCTCCTTCCACAATCTTGAAGAGTTTGGTAAAAATCTCTATTCTCTTAATTATTAATACTAAAAACTTGAGAAACATCTTGGAGTTCTCTCTTTCTTCAAATTCTACATTTGACTCATCAACAGTACTGATGAGCTTACTTCCAATCTATACTTGCAACCTAACCATTTCTTAATTTCTGCTACCAATGGAAGCCATCCTGAAAGCCACTATCAGCTTCCATCTAGCCTAACAGATCTTAGAGCTCTGACTTTTGTTCTCAAGACAACAGCAGAGTTGCCCCTTACACTCTTCTACTCAAAGCCTTTCAATGATGAACCCCCTCAGCTCCTTATTAACAGCCAGTGTCCTTACAATGTCTTAGGAGGCCCTTCATGAGCTGGCTTGATCTACTACCTCTCTGATCTCATCTCCTACCACTGTTCCCCTCACTGGCTCTACTCTAGCCACACAGGCATCGCAGCTCTGTCCCCAACAAGTTGAGGACCTTTGTCTTTGCCTTTCCTTTCCTCAGTCTTGTTTAGAATTGATGTCTTGTTCAGAATTGATAGGTCAGCCTTCCTTTCTCCTTCAGGTATCTACTCAAACCAACTCGTAACAGGGCCTTCCCTGAAACTTTACATTAAGTAAAATCTACCTACCTGTTCACCTTCCTTTCCTCTATTTTCCTGCTTATTTTTTTTCCCCAAGGCACTAACTACTCTCTGACAAACTAAACACTGACTTTTAAAAATTTCCTGCCTTGATCTTCTCAGATTAGATTCTGTGAGGACTTTATTCTCAGCCCTTAGCATATATTTGGATGCTATCTTCTTGAGAATTTCTTCACTTGGTTTCCAGGGAATTCTTGTCCTTGATCCTCCTATTTATCTCACTAGCAAGTTTTCCTTTGTTTCCTTATTGATTAACGAAAAGAGATGAGAAGTTAAAATAAATATTCAACTTAGGAAGAGGACCAGTCTTCTATGCTAAACTGGATAAGACCAGGCAACTACCTACCTTCTAGGAACAAGTTATCTTAGCACTCAAGGAAGATGAGGTCTTGGTTTCTAAGTGTACAGATAGGACCTGCAGCAGCTCAGCCAACATATGGAAAGTGTATTATCTTTTTCCTACTGAAAAGAAAATAAGTACTTCCTAAAAGAACTTTAAATTGATTTCCTATTCCTGCAAGTAATGGAAAACTATGAAACTGAATTTACCATTTGATCCACAAAATCAAACACTTCTTCATAGGAACTATGTAGTAACTCCCCAACTAAGTAGCATGAATAGGTAAGTTTATAATTTATCTGGCCATGTAATCATAAGAAGGGGGAACATTAACATTTTCCTACCATAAAAACAAGGTTGGTGAAATTTCAAGAATATTTAAAATGTGCCTGATAAAGATAAAAGAAGCATTTCTCTCTGCAAAAGGGTGGGGGGAGGGGGAATGATGGCAGGCTACTGTTTTGGACTTGGCTCCAGCCAGAACAGGCCAAACCAAAATAAAGTTATTCATGCTTAAAACCATCAAATTGAAATGTCAGTGAAGCAGATGGATACCAAAATAGATTGCTTTTCTTTAGCCCTGGAAAAAAAAAAAAGGAGATTTCAGTCTACTGTATTACATAATGCAATTCTGTTTTACTACAAAGTGATATTAACCAGTCAGGGTTTTCTTTTGTTGTTTTGTTTGATTGTTTGTGTTTTTCCTATCATTCTGTTCTTATTTCCACTTGCAAATCCCACTGCTCTGCTTTTGCCCAATGAGAACTTTCTATTTTGTAGAATAGAAAGTGACAGATTCATGAATCACAAAAAACAGTTCGAATTATAATTAAGCCTGCTTTAACTTTGTCTTTTGATGCTCCTAAATTTGGCCAATTTTTACATGATCAAAGGATTGTCCAATTGGAGGAAACTAAGAAGAAATAAAGACTTAATGTCATGCTACACCTTAGACTGAATATTTAGCATATTAAAAAGAGTTGAAAAACTGACAAAATCCAAATAAAATGTATAGTTTAGTTTAAAGGCAAACAGGCAAAACCTCTAAGAAATTCTTCATTCAGCGTGAGATGTCCTTTCCTGGCTTAATTAAGTTCCTTCTCTGCATGGAGGCTCAACACTGGTCAAAAATACACCATATATCTTGTGCAAGGCTTCTTTGTTGTATTGCTTGGAACTCCACTCAGTTTTGTTCTTCCTTCTAGAACTACACATATTAAGACTAATTCCTCTTTTCCTTGATTTATACATCCTGTATTCTCACTCCTACTTTCTTTTTAAAGTTCAACACACCCAATTCCCTTGGTCTTACACATCATGATTTTTGTTACACAAATTTAAAAGTTCTCTAGTTTGTCAAATGACTTACAAAAAAAAAAAAAAAGCAATGTTCAGAATGAAATTCTAGTAGAGTATATCAAGCGACTTCTCTCCTTTTGTGGATACTATGCTCTGTACCTAAAATTGTTCTCCATTTTTTTTAAGCAACTACATCACACTGTTGATTATAAATGAACTCACAAGCAACAATTCTGTAGTCTTTCCCATAAGGATGCCTGAGAAGGAATTGTGAAAATGGGAAAAGAACAGCTGCTAAAATCACCCTGCTATTCTATACCCTCAATAGCAGAGTACTAACTATATACCAGACAACTGCAACTGTAGATCAACCTATGCTACTGTCTGAATGCTTGCATTCCCCTCAAATTCATATGTTGAAATCCTAATCCACGAAACGACGGAACTAGTAGGTGAGTCCTTTAGGAGATAAGTTATGAGGGTCAGAGTACTCATGAACAGAGTTAAAGGTCTTTTAAAAGAGACCACAGAGAGATATCTGGCAATTTCTGATATGAGAGGTGGGAAGAAAATGGCATTTACTGATAGTAGACCCAGTGGACTAAGACAGCTTTCCAAATATGACCAAACCATCCAATTCATCAAATAATTGATTTCAACAAAGCTAAAACGACAGAAACTATACAATCAACATGCAATTAATAAATCTAGAGTCTTGTAAATAAAGCCTCTTGAGGTTAGATTATCAATCTACTGCTAATCAATTCAATGCCTTGAGTCTCAACCCTATGATCTTTCCCTTTAGCCTCACAGAATGGACACTGGAGAATGGTAGTGAGATGGTCAGTGGACCCCTCTATAAAAAAGACAACGTTTCTTCATCTAGTCATAAGCCTCCACCGAGAAAGCCACCTGGACATTTTACGCTGCCCAGTCACCACCTTCCAGAAACCCAAGCGTCCGACCTGACTTTCCCAATAGTTCTTCCATGACTGGAGTCAACTATTACTACGCAAGGCCGACTCACTAATTACTTCCTCACATCCGGACAACATCGGTCTCTTTTCTGATCTCGCACGCTGGACAATTCCCAATGCTTTTAAGTCAAAGAATAATTATGACTAACAAAAATCAAACCACCTCATACATAGCACGTGCGCTGGAATGCCCCGATGCTCACAATAGGCAAAAGCTCCAACATTTAAAGATACCTTAAATCCGTGGGATTACATAAAGGGCTTTAACACACACACACACACACACACACACACACACACACACACACACACACACACACAGCAGGTTCCCAGCAGTTGTCGCCTGGGGGACAGAGGGTTCCCAAATTAGGATGGGATGCCAGGGACACTCGGTCACCTCACACAACCCCGAAGACCCAGCCAAGAAGGGCGCTGCTCCCCGTGGACAGCTCCGGGCGCCCCTCTCCCCCGGTCTCCTCCACCCCTCGCCCGCCGGTCCCGAACATCCCCCCTCCCCCTCACCTCTCTTGTCCAGGAGCCACATGAAGGCGAAGCAGGGCAGGAAGCCGATGGGCCCCCACAGCACGAGCAGCGCGATGTCCCAGCTGGAGAAGCCGTAGGCCTGGCGCGCCGAGTTCTGGATGGGGCCCCAGCTGTTCCAGACCAGGCCCTGAGCGAACGCCAGCAGCGAGAAGAGCAGCAACACCAGCCAGCGCCGCCCGTACACCCGCCCGGAGCCCGGCCCCGCCGCGGGCAAAGCCGCTGCCGCCGCCTCCCGGCTCCGCCGCGCGCCTCCCGGCGCAGGCCCCGGCCCCGGCCCCAGCAGCGGCTGCCGCTCCTCCTCGCTGCTCCAGCCCGAGCCCATGGCGACGCCGCCCGCCGCCGGTACCGCCTGCCCCCGCGCTTCCCGGTGGCTGCCGACCAGCCCGCCGCAGACGCGGCCGGAGGAACCGGAGCCCGAGCCGCCCAAGTCGCCCTCCGCCTCCCGGCCGCGCCTAGTGCGCCTGCGCCGCCGGCCGCGAGAAGGGGGGGGGGGTGCTGCGGGGCGGAGCAGGGCGGGGTCGCAGCGGTGGAGCCTGGGGTCCGCCCTGCCCGGCGGGGAGGGAGGTGGCGTAAGGCGGCGGCCGCCCCAGGGTCAGAACTGGGATGTCCGGGGGAGGACCCCCAAAGAAACTGAGGTGTGCGGCTGGGTCGGGGAAGGAGGTTCCCCGGGAGGCTGCAGGCGGGGAGGTTGAGCAAGCCACCCGGGATTGCTAGAGGAAGTGCCGGAGTTTACATCGCGCGCCCCACAAATAGCTCGCTGACCTCACGACACTTAACCTAAGGCTTGCTTCTATATCGGGCTTTTATTTTTTATGGGGACCATAACTTCAGAGATTATAGGGGCTATAAGACTGGAATGTAGGAGGGGCACGGAGCATTGTGTCGTGAAGACCCTTTCTTCTTCGTGTACCATTGTTTTGATCAATTTATCTTTTTGTGTTTTCCATGTTCAGTGAAATGACAAGTAGCCATTGAAGTTCATATATATCTATGATATATAATACATGATACATAAATACATATATATCGTATATGTGATACAATCTTCTGCTCACTTTGTCTATCCCTTAACCAGTAAACTATCAGACACTCTTGATTAAGGTCAGAAGATGAAGTGACCTAGGCCCATTTCTGGTCGTGATTTCTGACGAGACCAGGAGTAAATGATTGGGGTGGAGGTTGTCTCTTGTCCAGATCGTGTTTTGAGGTACGACTCCCGAAACCTGACAGCTGTCAGTGTCCTTGAAAACCCAAGCCAAACAGTTTGGCTTGTTTGGAATGAGGAGTGAGTCACTGGAATGCAACCGAAGGGCACTCGGGTTTGTATTCCCGGGTATCCACAAAAGAGAGACGCTGCCGGAGGAGTCCGAGCTGCCCGGGTATCCTGGGCTGATGAGAGGCCACGGAGCCTGTGAACACAGCAAGCAGACCCAGGGCGCTGGCCCGACCTCCACAGAACAACAAAGCAGTCCTCCCCAAAACGCCAATTCTAGTGGGTGGGAAAAAAGGCCAGAGAATGACGGAAAGTAGAAGTGAAGCTAGGAAAAGACTGCGCAGAGGGAGGAGAAGGTCAGCGCCGCCAAAAAAGAGCGAAAACCAGCCCACGTGCTCGGCGCCTTTCAACAACCCAAGACCAAAACAAACGGGCGTGGCTCCGCCCACTACAGTCACGTGACCTCGAGGGCGGTGGTTCCGGTGCTGGGGAGGGGGCTGAGAGGAGACGGAGAGGACCTACTTCCGGTCGGTGGTGGCTTCCAACTTACCGGCGGTTCCAACCGCCCCGCTGTAGTCATGGCAGCGTGCGCCGAGGCTTGCACTCGCCCAGCCCTAGCAGCTGGAGCTTCAGGCGGGGAAGGTAAGTGTCAGGCCGCCGTCAGAGCCTGGATAGGAATCCAGTGCATTCCTGCCTTGTTCCTCTGGTATGGTCTTCTCGTCGTAGATCTCTCCCACCTTGCGTTAGGCCAGGAATAAAGTGGTTTACTAATGAATGAGGTTTTTTTGGTTTTGTTTTTTCTTCTTCTTCTCAGATTATGACTTGTAGGTTTTTTGATCTTCCTCACAAGGGCCCGTATTCCCACATTCTGTGATTTGCTGTTGCATGTTTTGAAATGTGAAAGGATTAAAATCCAGATATGGGAGCCCCACGTCCTTGAGATAGGTGGAAATCTAAAACTTTGGTGTGCAGGGAATTCCTTTTCTTTGGAAGCATGATTTCGCGAATGAGAAAGTCGGAGGCCCGTAAGCAGAGATTGCTGTTGCTCTGTACCCTGCGTGTGATGCGGTTCTAAATCCTGCCGCAGGGATCCGGAAACTCCGTTGGAGTGTCATGTTTTGTTTTTGTTTTGTTTTGTTTTGTTTTGGGGCTGCATTAATTAGACAAGGTGGGTGAGTGATTTCTGTATTACATTTACACACATGTTTACAATATGTGTCAATCAGTCTCACCAGGTGGAGTCTACTGGGGTCCCCTTGGGGAAAACAAAAGCTTCCAAAAAGGAAATAGTTTGAGATGGGTGGGATGAGATAGTGACTAAATCTAATAGTGGTGCTGGGGTCTCTGGGAGACACGGATGAGAAAAGTACCAAATGGGTGCATTTGGAGATCAAGTAGTTTGCCTAGAAGGGGAGCAGGCCTTCCCAGCCACAGAAACGCATTATAAACTACTGTCTGGCTACTTAAAAAAAATTATTTTCTTGTCAAAGTAATGTACAGAGGGGTTGCAGTTACATATGTAAGGTAGTGAGTACATTTCTTATCAAACTTTTTACCTCCTTCCTTTTTCTCCCACTTCCCCCCCCTTTCCTCCCCACTTTACCCTGAGATATACAATTGGTTTACAGCATATTGTCTTGTAAGTATTGCTGTTGCATTGGTTCCCCATTTACCCTTCCTCTCTCCATTTTGATGTTCCCCTTCCCTAGTTCTGATAAACATATGTACAATACCCAGTGTAGCAAAGTCAGTTACACTGACAACAGGGGTAAAAGCATGGGGAAGAAAGACAAAAGAAAAAGGCATAATTTCATAGGGTACATTGGAAATAACATCAAAGATAAACCACTTATTTCCAAATCTTGTAGTTCATTTCACTTAGGATCATCTTATGTGATCGTATGTGCATTGCTAGGACTATCCTAGTCAAGTACTATGAGTAAAACCATAGACCTTATGTTTCTTTGGGTCTGGCTCACTTAGTATGATTTTTTTCCAAGTCTTTCCATTTCCTCACGAATGGGGCTAAGTCGTTCCTTCTGATAGATGCATAGAATTCTATTGTGTATATGTACCACATTTTCTTGATCCATTCATCTACTGAGGGGCATCTGGGTTGTTTCCATATTTGAGCAATGGTAAATTGTGCTGCGATGAGCATAGTTGTGCTGGTAGCTTTAATGTGAACTTGCTTGTAATCCTTTGAGTAAATGCCCAAAAGTGGGGTTGCTGGCTACTTTCTACTGCCTTTATTGCTCGCTTGATTCTGTGCTCCCAGGAGAGTCACACCTCCAATTCATTAATCCTTCTACTTTACTGTCATGCCCATTACCCAGTTTTGAGTGCATGCCATAGTTTATTATTACACCCTCTCCCTTGAAAATACCTTGTTTCCTTGTCCTTTCCTGAATTTTATTCTGGGGGAGGGAAGAAAGAAACCCTTACTAAAGATGAAACCAACCTTTATTTACTCTCTCTGCACTTACTGATCTTGCTGGATCCTGCTGATCTTTGCTGGAAAAAGTCCTGGCTAACCTTGAGCATTCACTTAGTAAGAGCCTGACATCCTTCTGCCAACTTTCTTTCCTAACTTTCTTCATTGCTGGTCCCCCCAACTTGTGTCTCCTTTCTTCCTTTCTCATAAAGCTGATTCCTTTACAAGTAAGCCAACTTTGCATCCTGGTTTCAAGCCTCTCATAAAAGTAGAGCAAGGCATCACAAAAGTGAAAATGTGGAGAAGAGACCATGAGGATGTGGACTTGAGAATAAAGAGCATTTGGAGTGGTTACTGTAGGGCTGGGATAATTAGGAATCAGTGATGATGTGATTGAGTGCAGGAAATGGAACTGTAGAGGCGACCATGAAATTGTGCAACTGATCCCTTTCTTCAAAACTTTCTGTTTGCCAGTCCTGGGGGTTGGAAAAAGTCCTAACTACCTCAGAGGTTACAGTGATCTTGCTCTTCTCACAATGGTGACTACCCCTCCACCAAGATTACCAGCTTTTCATCTTAATTCTCTCTTGTAGAAACTGCTCAAAATTGACAACATCCATGATTCCATCTTCTACAGCCTGGGTACTGTCCAGGGTAAACTTCAGAACTTATGTCTTCTTTTTGCCCCTCCCCCTTTCACCACAAGCTTTGTCATGGGTACTATGGCAGCAGCAGAGGCAGAAAAACATGAGCTTTTTTTTTTTTTTTTTGAGAAGACAAATTTTCAGAGATAACCCAGTGAAAATAACAAGTGGAAGTGGATAGGAAGTATCCCAAAGGCCTATGGACCCTTGGTAAATAGCCTACAACTAACTCATGTGCCCAGCCTCAGGATGAGGGTGTTCATAGTACATCTAGCTTGGCAATCACAATTACGTTACAATAGCCTTAACATTAAAAGTTGTGGTTTCCTCAGTGGCAAAGGACCACCTCTAGACCATTCATCATGCTACTTAAGTATTATGCTACTTTCAGAAGAATTTTCTGAGTTTGTACTGGCATTTTAAAATAACATGCAAAATGAAAAATTGTATTTGGTATAAATTTTACTGATCAATCTTAAGTATATAAGTAATGTTGTTAGATAAGATTCCACCAATCTTCTGACATCGCTACATCATAGCTATTATTCCATTGGTTTTAAGAATTTTAGATACATACATGTATATATGAATATTTATACACAGTAATTTTCACATTAACAAAATCTTGTATACACATATGTATGTGCATATATATGTATATATTTGGTGATAAATTATCTTGCCTTGTTAGGACTTAGTTTTTTTTTTTAATGTATACTGTAATCCTGTGACAGTTCTTTGAATTATAACTCATATCATCTTCTAAAATATTTTCTTTTTTTATTTTATTTATTTTTGGGCTAGTACTGGGGCTTGAACTTAGGGCCTAGTCACTGTCCCAGAGCTTTTGTGCTCAAGGCAACCACTCTACAAGTTGAGCTATAGCTCTACTTCTGGCTTTTTGCTGGTTAATTGGAGATAAGAGTCTCATGGACTTTACTATCTGGGCTGGTGCCCAGCTCTTTTTCTTTTCTTTTGAATAGAGTCTTTAGTTGAGGGCTGGCCTTCCTACCTATGCTTCCTGTGTAGCTGGGTTGACTAGCACATGACCACCACTGCCCGGCTTATTTGTTGAGATAGTGTCTTATAAATTTTTTACCTATGGTTGCTTTCAAACTGTGTTCCTGATATCTGCTTCCTGATCCTAATATCTGCTTCCTATGTAGCTGGGATTATACTTCCCCTGCCTAAAAGTCTTTAAATACCTATAATTTTTCCATTAGTATTATGTCTAATGTGAAAGACAAATCAGTTTGCATTTCAGGATCTTTGCATTTGATATATTCTGTATTTTTTTCTAGAAACTTGATGAATGTTTCCTATTCTTGTCATTTATTCTAAATCTCAACTATAAATCCAAGGTCAGTATTAACTGGCTGAAGCCAGCTTGCTGGCAAATTCAGAGAAATTATGTTTTTAATTATCTTGTGCTTTGCATTAATTTTTAAAAAGTTTCTGAGGTACAGGCAGTTTGCTTTTTGATGTTTCCTTATCTCCAAAGAACAATTATAACCTAGGCTGTAACAAATGGACCGGATTTGCTACATTTGAAGGGAGAAAAAGACTGGTGCAACACCTGGATGCCTAATCTTTTTTTACAACAATTTCTAAGTCATCTCATTAGAAATTGCTGCTTGCTGCAATCTTAGACCTAAACCTCCATATCCTTTAAAGACTATTGAAATTACTTCAGAATTTTTATAGCTCTTTGCAAATATTCCTGGCATGTAATGACTGGGTACATCCCTAGGCTACTTAATTAATCCAGTTTAGCCTTGCATTCTTCTTTAAGGGAAATTGTAAGAATTAAACTTGCCAATTTAATGGCCCAGTTCATTGTTGATTAAACTGTCAGAAGCCAAATTAGTTTTATCTCCCTACCAGCTGATTGTTTTATTTCGCTGATGGGCTTGAAATTCTGTAATATATGCTAATTTCCTGTTACTGAGAACATCCTACTGCTTGCTTTTACACACACTTTATAGCACTTTTCATTTATTTAGCAAATTTTAGCACTTAATGTGTATCAGTTATTAGGCTAGATGCATTCTCAGCTAATTTTAGTTTTGGAGGTCTATTAAATAATCTCTTGGATGTCTGGGATTTTTAGATCAGGTCAATAAACACCTCTTTAAGTCTGTGCATTTTGCTAGAGAAAAAAAATTAACTTCCACGAAACTGTTTTGTTAAAAAACAGTACTCCCACCAGGTGTAGGTGGCTCCCAACTGTAATCCTAGCTATTCAGGAGGCTAAGATTTGAGGATCAAGATCCAAAGCCAGCCTGGCTGGGAAAGTCTGTGAGACTCTTATCTTCAATTAACCACCAAAAAGCTGGACTGGAGCTGTAGTTCAAGTGGTAGAGTGGCAGCCTTGAGCAAAAAATAAGCTAAGGGACAGCACTCAGACCCTGAGTTTAGGCCCTAGTACCAGCACAAAAAGATGAGGAAAAACAAAAACAAAAATCTTTCTGTGTTACTAATGTACGTATATGTGTTTGTAGAAAGGTAGCTAGATACCTAAATATGAGAACTGTCCAGAGAATACCCAAAGCCATGTGATCTGAGATAAATAGAATAAATCTCTACCCCATTCTAACTAAATGACTTAGAAAATGCTTCTGTTGTCCTCTGCTCTTTAAACTTCTAGAAGCAAGAGGTTCAGAGGTTGAATATTTTACTGTATTGAAAACTGAAAGACTATTACGGTGTCAGACCCGCAATAATTCTTCCAACCTAAGCACTTTATAGGCTGACTCTGATTTCCCTTCAAATGCTCCGGCTGAAAAAGGTGCATCTCTACTTTCAGGAGGTAAAGGTTGGTGATGGTAATTTGGTGCTACAAAGATGAACATCTTTGCATTCTTCTGGCAACCCTTGGCTACATTCTAAGGCAAAAAGGCTGACTCAAAAACTTCTAGGTAGTTATCTCTGTCCACTCCTTTCTGCAAAGGAATCTCAGAAATATAATTTTTCAGCCATTCTTAGAGTTCTGGTGAAGAAGAAGAGGCTAGGTATTGAGTAGGCAGACAACTACTAGTATCTCTTGTAGGAATAATAGGCCCCCTCATTCC
The DNA here is from genome assembly GCF_023159225.1 of Perognathus longimembris pacificus. Lineage (NCBI taxonomy): Eukaryota > Metazoa > Chordata > Mammalia > Rodentia > Heteromyidae > Perognathus > Perognathus longimembris. The sequence goes on along the minus strand of NC_063165.1, from coordinate 48,224,224 downwards.
CTCAAATTTGTCTCTCACCAGAGCACACATGAATTATTATCTATGAATTGACTTTAAGATTTCCTGACCCTTGTTACCTTTTCAGCTCATACATACTCTTTCCAGAAGTTTCAGCCCTCAATTATCTACAGTTTTAACTCCCTGGAAGTAGGACTGTATGGTGGGAAGAACAATGGACTTGGAATCTGGAGACCTGGTATCTAGTTTCAGTTCATCTGACATCAGAGCTTCCATTCATCCTATGGATAATGGAAATAAAATATTTTTTCTGTGAATATTTTATAAGCTTCTTAAGGGAAAAGATTAGCACAATAAATAGATGATATTGGTTGTGATGATCGTATGAAATTGAACTCTTCATCTTCCAAGCAGAACAAGCTGTTGCACTATGTCATATAGCAAATTACAGTCTTGAAACTTGTGGTTTTGTTTTGACTATGTCTACCACCCACTCATATCTCTGGTTGAAAAAGTCTTTGAAATTATTCTCCTGGTATTTCTCCATCTGTCATTCCTGCCTTCGTCACTGACACCCTTTTTTTAAAAAAAAATTTAGGATGTTATTATCCCAGTTCTTGTGTAGCTCTTGCTAATACTCTGGATCAATTTCAGTTCTTACCCTCTCTTCTCATCCCACATCTGCACACTTGTCTACAATAGCTATCATTTTTACTTTTAGTAGATATAATGTACCACGAATTTGCTGTGGTATTATTTAGTAAATATCTTCATACTTTGGGGCATTAGATTGTTCACATTTTTATTTTATTTTAATTTATTTTTTTGCCAGTCCTGGGGCTTGGACTCAGGGCCTGAGCACTGTCCCTGGCTTCTTGCTCAAGGCTAGCACTCTGCCACTTGAGCCACAGCGCCACTTCTGGCCGTTTTCTGTATATGTGGTGCTGGGGAATTGAACCCAGGGCCTCATGTATATGAGGCAAGCACTCTTGCCACTAGGCCATATCCCCAGCCCTTGTTCACATTTTTAGTTGTTATGACGTAGTAGTAGACATTTTGTTTCTACCTGTATACTATAAATAATATACATGCATGCTTATTTGAGTTACTGGGATAATGGATGGGTTTTTGAGACTTTGCTTCATTTTCTTTGGGATGATTCCAATTGATGTGTCATGAACAACAGCGTATGAATGTATATCCTCTCCCTCTCTGCCCCCCCACCCCCACATCTTCTTTCCTTCCATCCTTCCTTCGTTCCCAGTACTGGGACTAGGAATTAAACCCAGGTCTTTGCCCATGCTAGGCAAGTGCTCTAGAGCAACGCTATACTCCCAACACTATCTAATCTTTACATAGCACAAGGAATATATGGCATTTTGACATTTGAAAAACATTAATGCCAGAAGGCATTTTGCTTTCCTTTTTCTTCCAAAAGCAGGAGATAAAACTGGCAAAGGTGCTTTCCTGTAGCAGGAGAAAGGAAGTTACTCTTCTCACCAGGTTGTCCTGGCTGGGTTGTCAAGGCTGAGGATGTGCATAAACCTTGTTAACTACTAATCTCTGGTCATTTTTCTTTCATTTCTTGCCCTAGCCCAAGTCTCTTTGTCTTGCCATGTTTTCACAGTTGACTGTTCTCTCTGACCTGACAGTGTGTTATGCTGTCACTGCTTGTATTATTCCTCATTTTTCTTATGAGGACTCATGGACTTGCAAATGTTACTAAATAAAATCTGTATGCTTTTCTCTTGCTATCCTGTCTTATGTCACTTTTAGTCAGAGACTTTTAGGATGAAGTAGAAATTTTATCTTTCCTTCAGCAGTCTCATCAACCTACTAGAAGCATGAAAACTATCTCTTGTCTGTAAGGTTACCCCTGCCCCGCAAGGCTCCATGCAGATGCCTCCCACCTGTTTAAGTCTGCTCCCAGTACCTGAGTTACCTAGGTAACTGGCACACTTGGAGGCAGTTACCTCCTCCTCTAAGGTCACATCCAATCCACTTGGCCCTATCTCCCACCTTTCCCTATATAATCATGCTCAACACATTCCCTGCTCTCTTTCCTTTTCTCTCTTGCTCTCGTTCCGCTTTTTTCTCTTCTTCCTTCCCTTCTGTCTCCCCACACCTCCATCTTGTGCGTGCAGGCCGGCCAGCAGTTTGCTCTCCCCCCAATAAACTCCTTTCTGTCTGAACCATGTGGCGGGTTTCCTTTCTGGCTAACCTACATTGTCCATTTTCTTTTTTTTTTCTTTTTTTTTTTTTTTTGGCCAGTCCTGGGCCTTGGACTCAGGGCCTGAGCACTGTCCCTGGCTTCTTCCCGCTCAAGGCTAGCACTCTGCCACTTGAGCCACAGCGCCGCTTCTGGCCGTTTTCTGTATATGTGGTGCTGGGGAATCGAACCTAGGGCCTCGTGTATCCGAGGCAGGCACTCTTGCCACTAGGCTATATCCCCAGCCCTACATTGTCCATTTTCATACACATAGAATCCAGGCACTCCATGTCCATAAAAGTTTGTGTATTGCAATCTAGTTAAGCTTGTCCTGAATACTGGGTAAGGCATCGTATCTTCACACAGCTGGCTGAGGTCCCTTTTGCTTTTTGTAGCCAGCAATCCTAAAAGTGAGCAGGAGCTCCCTCAGTGCTAGACTCCAGAGGCTTATGGGCTGGGTTTTCAAGTCAGAAGCTTTATGGTGGCCTAGAATCAGAGAACTGTGATTCCACATCCTTAGTGAGAGATTTTTTGGTCTGAATGTCCAAAGGTACAGTGTTACTGCTCTAGGCCTTGAGAACCTCGGGGCTTATGGCTCTATGCCCTAGGTGATTCTAAGAGGCTAACTGGTCTGTGCTGCATGCTCCAGTGCCAAGCTTCTAGTGTTTGGATCCTTAGCTCTTAATCTTTGGAAGTTCTCTGGAACTCCTTCAGAATAATGTTTCTTCTGCAGAGGAGCATTTCCTCTGTTCAAGAAATAAGTGGTAGAGACAGCTACAGAGAGCTAGCAACACTGGGCCATGGTATCTGTCCTTACAGGCTTGAAAGCTAAGTGTCTCCTCTGGAAGAGTGAGAGGGCCACATAACACAATAGTATGCTTAGGAGCCTGCTCCCTTTTGGTTCTATCTGATGTGGAAAAGAGAAAAAGAATGACACCCAATTATTGTAGAAACTTAAAACATTATTTTACTACTCTCCTTTCAATTACTCATAAGTCAAATCACTAAAAAACATGATTGATAAATCTCAATTCCTCTTTAAAGTTATCCTGAAAAATAATCTTCATAAACATCATTCCATTTTTTAAGGAAATTAACATCATTTATTTTATTTCTTTGGTCAGTGATTGAACAAACATTGACCAAACCCCTAATTTGTGCTAAGAATTCTGTATAATGTTAGGCAAATTACTTTTCTTCACAGAGCCTAGATTCTCATGGGATTTACAAGTAAATGTTTTATAACTTTTGTGTGGTCATTATATTCTACAGGAAAAAACTGTACTTAAAAAATCTCAATGGGGCTGGGGATATAGCCTAGTGGCAAGAGTGCCTGCCTCGGATACACGAGGCCCTAGGTTCGATTCCCCAGCACCACATATACAGAAAACGGCCAGAAGCGGCGCTGTGGCTCAAGTGGCAGAGTGCTAGCCTTGAGCGGGAAGAAGCCAGGGACAGTGCTCAGGCCCTGAGTCCAAGGCCCAGGACTGGCCAAAAAAAAAAAAATCTCAAGTTGTTGAAAGTCATCTGAAGCAACAAAGCTATCTGGACACACTTTAAATAAAACTAGAAAAATGATCTGTAAAAAAAAAAAAAGAAATATTTTCTCACACATTCATATTTTCAGTTTTAAAGAATTTATCAACATTTAGACATTGAGTATGAAAGAAATCACTTAAGAATTAATCGTTCTGGGGCTGGGGATATGGCCTAGTGGCAAGAGCACTTGCCTCGTATACATGAAGCCCTGGGTTAAATTCCCCAGCACCACATATATAGAAAATGGCCAGAAGTGGCGCTGTGGCTCAAGTGGCAGAGTGCTAGCCTTGAGCAAAAAGACGCCAGGGACAGTGGTGCTCAGGCCCTGAGTCAAAGGCCCAGGACTGCCAAAAAAAAAAAAAAGAATTAATCGTTCTTCTAAAAAAATTAATGTTCTTTCTGAGGCCAAATATTTGTATAAACAATAAAAAATGAGTGTAAATGAAGTGTAATTACACTGAATTGCCAAACAGAAACAATATTAAAAGTTTTCTTCATATTATATGGAATAAATTCATAGTTATCTATTGTATTTTTCTCCCTAGGTAAACATGTCAAACCTTTTACACCAGAGAAAGCAAAAGAAATTATAATGTCTTTACAGCAACCTGCAGTTTTCTTTAACATGGCCTCTGATTGGCCAGCACGACATTGGACTGCCAACCACATTTCAAAGCTCCTTCCTACCAAGCAAATCCGATTCAGAATGGGATTGAAAAGCAAAGACACAGGTAGGGCTATACTCATTATCATCACAATGTCTGTTGACTTTCACTCCCTCTTCCCAGCAGGGATTTCTTATTTCTGGAATTTAAAAAAGTAATAATCCTTAATCTTTTTAACCATTCACTGTATAGATAAGATCTTTTTTTTTTTTTTTTTTTTCTGTTCCTGTAGCTTGAACTCTGGGCCTAGTGCTGTCCCTAAGCTCCTTTTGCTCAAGGCCAGCACTCTAACCACAGCACCACTTCTGGCTTTTTCTGTGATAGAGATGTCTCATGGACTTTCCTGCCTGAGCTGCCTTTGAACTGAGATCCTCAGATCTCAGCCTCCTGAAAACTAGGATTATAAGTGTGAGCTACCAGCACCCCGCTTAGGTAGGAAAATTTTATTGGAAACTCTGGGAAAACAGTTTAGCCTAATTGTAGCTTTTTCTTTTTTAGGTGGGGGGGGGTTGGTGGTGTTAATATGTTTGGTGGTGGTACTGGTTTTTGTGGGGTTTTTTGTTTTTGTTTGTTTGTTTGTTTGTTTTTGCCAGTCCTGGGGCTTGAACTCATGCCTGAGCACTGTCCCCTGACTTCTTTTTGCTTAAGGCTAGCACTCTGCCACTTGAGCCACTGTGCCACTTCTGGCTGTTTTCTGTATATGTGGTGCTGAAGAATTGAACCCAGGGCTTCATGTATACAAGGCAAGCACTCTTGCCAATAGGCTATATTCCCAGCCCCAGCTTTTTCTTTTTAGACAAAACAATTGAGTTTAAATTCTCATACAAAATGAAAATGTATTTGTTCATGTATTACTCATGTTGCTACACATATTGTGCTTCAGTGAACAGGGAAGACATTTAATAAATATTTGTTAGCATGCTGGTATTTATGTTCCCATCTGACTGAAAAACCAATACTACAGCGATATACTAATATGCAATCTAATAATAACACACTGTAATAGTCACACTTAAATTTATTTTTTATTTTTATTTATTTATTACTGTTATAAAGGTGATGCACACAGGAATTACAGTTATATAAGTCACTGAAAGAATACATTTCTTTTTTTCTTTCCTCTTTTAGCCAGTGCTGGGGCTTGAACTCTGGGCCTAGGTGCTGTCTATGAACTCCTTTAGATCAAGGCTAGCAAGAAGACATATATTTCTGGATTATGTTACCCCTTCCCTCACTCTCTCCCAGTTTTCCCCTCCCACCCAGTCACACTTTTGACTCATGCAGAATATGTTATTTGTGACTTTGGACTGTTGACAGTGTTTAGTTTTAATTGTAATATTTGTCCTTTGCTTTACTGGCTGACTCTATTGTGTTTTACCAACATGAAATATACGTAATACTGGTTTTTTTATGTGTGTCTGATGTTAACACCCAAGCCTGAGGCTTGATACAAGTTAAGCAAGCACTCTATACTAAATCCCCAGACTTCCTTTGTCTCCCTCTCCCTTGTCCTTCTTTCACCCTCCCTTCCGCCCTCCTCTCCTCCCTTCCTCTCTCTGTCCTCTCATTCCTCTCACTCTTTCCCTCTCTTCCTCTCTGCCTTCTACTAGGTTGCCCAGACTGGTCTAGAGTTTTTAGAGGATTATTTTAGCAATCCTCTCACCTTGACCTCCAGCATGGTTGGGGCTATAAGTACATACTGTTACGGGCTGGGAATATGGCCTAGTGGCAAGAGTGCTTGTCTTGTATAAGTACATACTACTACTGGGTTTTGTTTGTTTTGTATTTTTAATTCTCAAGCAGAGTGATTTTAACTGCTCCCTTTTCTTCTTAGAAATCTTCCAACAGTTAGTTCCATTTTTTTCTCTATTTTAGTTAAAACAATTGCCTTTAACAGTCAACTCTAGAATTCAGTTACTGTAAAGAAATGGTGCTAGAATCCAAAGAAGTCCATAATAGTTGTCTAGTGTCCCATTTGTATTTCATTCTGGGTGAGTTTGGTTGCCTAGAAATTTAGTATTTAGGCTTTGCAGTGAAGTGGCCTCTAAAAAAATAATAGCTCAAAAGGAACTAGAAAGATCCCAGTGTCACATCTAGCAGCTCCATGTTCTTCCCCTCATGTTTTTAGTGTCTAGAACTCTCTTGGGCTTCTGTAACAGAGACAGGAGTATTACTTATACAAGTAGCTCATTTTAATCACAGCACTGATCTGTTAATGGTATCTTAAAATTAAAGGCCAGACTAATAGCAATAACATAAAAATCAGATTGTGCATTTTCCTTCTTGGTTCTAGTGAAATAGATCTTCTACTCATTGAAGCAGTCATATATTAACATGAAGAGAAACAGGAATTGTATCTTTTCACATCCTGGCTAGATTGCTACCTCTTAGTAGCTACAATGGATTGAGATCTGTTGTCTCAGGCCTATTAACTGGCTTATCTGAATCCATTCTATTCATCTGTTTAACACCTAGAATGGAGACGGGGCATAGTAATTTGACATTTTCAAGTTAATACTTGAGCATAAAAAAAAGACATGAAATGAAACTCTGAAGTTGTAAGAAACTATTCTGTGTTTTCAGTAAAGATAACTTGGTCTATTGAAAATTCCTATCACACTGGAAGTGGAGCCGTGAGTTGAGTAATAGAGTGCTAGTCTTGAACAAAAGGACCTCAGCACCCAGGCCTAGACTTCAAGTCCCAGGACTGGCAAAAAATAAAAAAATAAATCCTATCAAGTTCCTCAGCATCTTAGTCATTTAAAAATATTCAATTCAGCGGGTGCCTGTGGCTCATGCCTATAATCCTAGCTACTCAGGAGACTGAGATCTGAGGATCATGGTTCAAAGCCAGCCCAGAAAACTGGAAGTGGCACTGAGACTTAAGTGGTAGAGCACTAACCTTGAGCTGAAGAGCCCAGTGACAGCGCCCCGGCCTGGAGTTCAAGCCCCACAACTGGAAAAAACAAAATCAGTGTAGGACTGTTGGTATATTGAGTGTACAGCCATCACTTCTGTCCAATTTCCGAGCTGTTGCATAGCCTTAAAGTCCAGTGCCCTTTAAGCAGCCAGTTTCTATTCTGTCTCACCCAGCACTGATATCTGTATAAAATATCCACTGAGGACACGTTGTATAAAGAGTCAGGGAACATCTGGCCTTTCATCTCTGGTTTCTTTCATCTAGTTTGCTTTCAGGATTCATCTACAGAGTGGTCCAAGTGAAACATCCCTAATCTGGAAATCTGAAATTCTTTGAAGTCTAAACTTTCTGAGCACCAACATGATGTTGCTAGTAAAATGCTGCACATCTGACCTCATGTGACAGGTCATTGTCAAAATGCAGGTACCTAAAAACATTGGACAGTGCCTTTGATGAGAGAGAGAGAGAGTGAGAGAGAGAGATAGGATATATATATATATATATATACATATATATATATATATAAAACATAAATGAGTTTTAATGCTTAGACTTGGGCCCAGAAACATTTTTGGGTCTCAGGTATTTCAGATAAAGGACCCTCAATCTATATGTGTCGATACTTCATTTTTCTTTTTTGTCAAGTAATATTCTGGTGTATGGACATAGGCATTTTATGCATCTCATTAATTCTAATATCATTGTTTAATCCTTTTTTTCAGCCTTTCTTTAGCTTTGGAAATTACTTTTATTATATTCCTGTGTTCTTGAACAGTCATATGTCAGTTTTTGGGCCACATATTAAGCTATGACATTTGGAGCTAGTAACACAATTTTAAAATACTATTTTAGCAATGGTATACATTTTCATAATTAAGAGTACAATTCATCCTGCCTGATACTCTCCTTACTTTTTATTTCATGTATTTGTATTCTTAGTTGATGTAGCATTTTATATATTTATTTGTTTATATATGTATTTATATAGCAGGTAGTATTTCATTGCATATATACATCATATCTAAATCAAGTTATCTTCTTCCTCAAACATAGATCATTTCTTTGTGGGGAGAGAAAATTTTCAACATCATTTCTTCTAGCTCCTTTGAAACACATCGGAGTCATCTAGTCACCTTACTGGGTCATCAAACACCAGAAATTATTCTCCTACCTATAACTTAGTTTACATTGACCAGCTTTTCTCCATCTCTCCAACCTCTAGAAAAACACTGTTCTGCTCTCAGCTTATATTACTCTTCTTTTTTAGATATCATTGAATTTTATTAATCAAAATGAACTTTGAAATGCTAATAGGATTTAAAATGAAAATTCATTAAGCTCTGAAAATGAATTTGAAAAAAAAATCACACTGTTTTCCTGCTAGGCAAAAAATATTTTAAGACCTTCTTATTATGAGAGCTCAAATTGAGCTCAATTTACACCATACTGCCAAATCCTGAACTTAGTTACTCTTCTTCTTACCTAACACTTTGCAGTAAGTGGGATGGAAGTCCCAGATGCTGAAGCGACTTCAATAGTAAATAAAAGAACAATAATGATAAAATTAGACAGGAGTAATTCCATTACATGAAGTAGAGAAGGAAAAACCAAGTGTAGTACCCAGAGAGAAACTGTCATCGTAATGAAGTCAGACAGTACTTTTGTGCTCCTCCTTCTGGGAGAGAGGGAAAGGATTCTATTTTGAGATCATTATGTAAATCAAAAGGTCAGTCATTTCCATTCATTGCTCATTTTAATTTCTCCTGACAGTAACAATTCTCATGTGTAATTTTTACATTTTTAGATTTTCATTTTTAGCATGTAGTCTTCTAATGAATCCAGGATCTGGGGGCTTCTATGTAGACGTGTTTGTGAAAGTGACCTTTACTGAAAAGTCCTATTACATGCACGCACCCCCAGGGAAGGGGCTTCGGTGAAGGGATTTTGTATCCAGACAGCCTACACTGGCTTCAAATCACCACCATACTCAGCTTGGAATAAAAGAGTAAAACTATGTTTTTTACCTTTATGTTTTACCATGAATGATGTAAATGATTCTAATTATATAGCTAGTACAAAATTCATATCTAATTATTGTTAATATAATATTTTGTTTTTTTTTGGGGGGGTTGAAATTACCATTTATGGGTCCACATCTTTGTGGTGGCACACGTCTGTAGTCCAGCCATGTGGAAGGTGGAAATGAGAGGATCTTGCTCTGAGATAGGCCCCTGGACAAAAAGCTTGAGACCCGATTTAAAAATAAGTAAAGGCAAAAGGACTGAGTATTTCCCAGGCAAGTGCTAGGTCCAGCTTCAAACCCCTGTACCACCAACAAAAATAAAAATTAATTACCTGTGTTTAAAAAGTACCAGTAGTATTTGAAACATTATACATTTGAAGTTATGTTCTCTTACATTGTAGTTCCTCAGTTTGAAACTGCATGTAGTTACGTGGAGGCTACGCTTGAAGAGTTTTTGACCTGGAATGCTGACCAACCTCGTATTTCTGGACCATTTAGAGATTATGATCATTCCAAATTCTGGGCTTATGCTGACTATAAATACTTGATTAGTTTATTTGAAGACAGGGCAGATGTTTTCCAGGTAAGTAATGAATTCCTTTCCATCTTAGTGAGAGTTGGCTCACAAGAAAAGATGGTAAATCTACGTCTTCCTGGTATCTTATACTTTCATTGCCATTTCCTGTCATAATTAGTCACTGTGTTTTGGGGTTCAACCCAATGGAGTGGAGGGTCTGTGCCAGAGACGTATGAGATTTGGTTCACATAGATGAGTAGCTATGGCAGTTTTCTTGTTCATCTTTTCCTCCACCCCCCTCCTTTGCCTTTGAAATGTACTAGAAACAGGTGACATATAAAACTTTATTTCTTCATAATCTACACAGAAGTTATTGTTCTGTCAGTGAGGCAGTAGAGGTGCAAAGCTGATTCTGTGAGAGGCATTATTTGGGCCATTACTGGGCTGACTCTGCCCTCCCTATCCACCTAAGGTGATGAAGTATAGCTGTTTTTCTCTGGTGGCTCCTGGCCTGAGGCAGAGAATTCTGGTATTCAGTAGTGGATAGGCTTCAGAGGTGTGGGAATGAATGACCCACAGAAATGAGAATATGGAAATTGTTTGCCCTGTGTTGACACTGACCAGGGTTTGCAGTCTAGCATATCCACTTTTCTTTGAAGTCTGGTCTACCTCAAAAGGCCAGTTTGTTCTATGGGTAATTTTGAAGTCACCCTGCCGTGGTTTCTGCCTTGTCCTAGGTGTAGGGTTGGAGTGGGAGTGGGCCCAGGGAATTCATTTGGACTGCTTTGCCTGGAATCTGACAGCACTCCAGAGTCCTTCACCTTGCCCTGGGTCCTCTGGTGGGGGAGGGGGATATCTCCCACTCCTGCTCCTTCCACCAATCACCACCTCCCTGCCTCTTTCTGCTCACATGGGACAGTAGCTCCTTGGTTCTAGAACAGTTTCTGTTCAGCCTATACTTTTTTCTAAGATTTAATGTGGATTGCAGGTAAGACATGTCATAGTAATACATATATCAAGTACTTGTCCTTGGTCCTTTTCTAAACGCCTTACATTTAGAATTATCCTAGTAACTTAATGATTTAATACATATCCCCATTTTAAGAAAAATGAGGGACAAAGACTATGCAGCCAAGATCTTCCTCGAGGCATATGTAGCTAGCACTGTGCCTCCAGAGGATTCAAGCACGTGCAGCTTCCCTGTGGGGCCCTGCAGGTGGATAGCACCCTTCCGGTCCAACTGAGTCCCGCCCTGCTGCCCTCACTGATGCCCATTTAAGCCCACCAGTTGTGTGTGCTGTCCAGGCATGCCCACACTGGACAGGCATGTGACCTGGCCATTAAGTGTGGATATAAAAGACAGCCTTCTGCAAATGCACTGGAATTCCAATTAAGCCCTTACAAAGTCTAGTATTTGTAGTCAAATGAGGTTTCTGTCAGCTCATATTATAGTGATGCGTTCTGCTACAAACAAGTCTTGAATTTTATCATCTTTTTCTCAAACTTTTCTGGGCACCAACTCTTCTTACATCATAAGTACCTAAGTTCTTATTTTGCTTTCACTATTGTAATTCAGTCAGTTCCCAAATCTAAGTTGTTGTTTACACTGGTATGAAATGGTAGATAAACATTAAAACTGATATGTCTTTAAAATTAATTCATGTAAAAAATCACATAATAAGCCCATTAAATGTTAAATATAAATTACATAAGTTAAAGTAGTCACAGTATAGAACCTAAACCCACAGCAAAGGAACCCTTTTTACTCTTCTAATAAAATCCTTGCATAGAAAAAATAAATAAATAAAATCCTTGCATAGAATGGATCTTTTTTTTCTAGTCCTGGGCTTTGAACTCTAGACCTGGGTGCTGTCCCTAAGCTTCTTTTGCTCAAGGCTAGCACTCTACCATGTGAGCTACAGCACACTTCCAGCTTTTTCTGTGATTAATTGAGATAAGAGTCTCATGGACATTCCTACCTGGGCTGGCTTTGAACCTTGATCCTCAGATCTCAGCCCCCTGAATAGCTAGGATAATAGGTATGAGCCACCAGTGCCCAACTCTAGAATGAATGTTTTGTAATGTCACTCACTGGCTATTGGGATGAAGTTGGTTTACTGAGTTGTGTAGATCTTTCAAATGCTGATACATGGGTATACTTGACACTTTTCATAATTTAAAAAGTCACCTTTGTTAGTATTATACCATCCTCATGAAAAAAAATCTTCAGCATTAGGAAACTTTCAGTGTCATGTATCTTTAGGCATAATTCTGAAGATCATTTAAATTCATTTGGCTCAAAATACTTGTTAATTTCTCTTGTAGTTTATTTTTAGACTTAGATTATTTAGAAGTATGTCTAATTTATAAATATTTGAGGATTTTTCTAGTTTATCTTTCTCTTATTGATTTCTAACTTCATTTTGTTCTGGCCAGAAAACACACTTTGTATTATTTCATTCCTTTGAAATTTAGGAAACTTGTTTTATGGCCCAAATATAGTTAATGTTGATAAATGTTCCCTATACACTTGAAAATAATATGCACTCTATTCTGTGGAGTGTCTTATAAATGTCAATTAAGTCAGGCTGCTGGTTGAAATCTCTATCCTTACTGATTTTTCTATATATTTTTATTACCTATTATGTAGAGGGCTGCTGACTCCTTACCCCCTCCCCGGCTATACTTATCTATTTGCCTTTTCTCATTTTAGAATGGTCAGGTTTTGTTTCATATGTGAACTGTTAATAGATTCATATACATTTGGGTTATGATGACCTCTTGATGACTGATACTTTATCATAATGAAAATGACCCTCTTTGCCTTAGATTCTTCTTTGTTCTGATCTTATCTTATTGAGTTTGCCTTTGATCAGTATTAGTCTGAATAATTAGAACACAATCCACTTTTATAAGATTCTAGAGCTGGCAAACTAATTTATAGTTACAGAAACTAAGATTGGTGGTTATTTGAGAATGAGTCAGGAGGTAGATATGTGTTATGAGTGGGCACTGGGAAACCTTTAGGCATGATCAAATGTCATCTCAATTGTAATATGTGTGTGTGTGTGTACTCATATATGTAGTGTATTTATATACATGCAGAAACTATATACATAAAAAATAATATATGAACCATACATAATTGTATATAAAGTTATGTATAAAGTTATACATGTATGTCTATGATGAATATATATGCAAAAATTGGTTGAATTGTATACCTTAATCTATAAATAAATGCTCCTTACTGTACATCATTTTACTTCAATAAATTTTTTTTAAAGAATACAGTGCTACTAGTACATTTTGGTTCCACTGTCTTAACAGTAACAAATCCCCATTCTTTTCTCACCATCAGCATAAATATAAGCATTGTAATATAAGCAAATAACATTTTAATAATATTATGAAAATAGTTTTGACTTCACAGATCCCTTGCTTCTCCAAGAAGCTATGGCATATAATATCACTCCTGTAATTATTCTATCCTAATGCTGACTCCTCTTCTAATTCTACAATAGCTCCTTATGAAAACTCTTCATGCTATGCTCCGGATTAAATATTAAAGTGTATTAATTATTTTCATAAGCATTTCATGATGTAAAGATTGTGTATCACAGCATTAAAGGCCCTCTCTGGTGCCTGAGCCTCCCTGTAAGTCCCTGTCCAGTCTCCACACTCATGGCTGTACATATTCCCCATTCCTTCTCACCTCTGACCTTTGGCCATGCCCTTCTCAGTTTCTGCCTGATAGATTATACTTTCTAGCACCTGGCTCAGATTCAGTGTAGGCTATCAAACCTAACCCACCATACCCACACCCATTTCCCCTTGCCTTCAGTATGCCCTATGTGTTTTATTTGAATTGTTACTTAAATAGTTCATGACATAGAATATTGTGTCTTCTTCTAACAATATTAAAAGCTCTTTGGGCTATATCCAGTATTTTTTTTTATTCCCAGAAACTACTAGCATGATGCTAAATGTATAACAGATAATGTGAATAGTTTCATGTGTATTTTTTTCTAGTCTTTTCCTTTCCTGCTTTGTTTCTTTAGTCTTTAGACTCCTTTAGAAAATGTTTTGATTTACTCCTCTGACCTCTCTCTTGCCAAATTTCCTCTGGCATCTAATCTAGTTAATCAAATTTATCATTTGTCAATCTCGATAAGACATTCTTTTTTCTACTTGACCTTCTACAGTTTAATGCTTTCACTTACTAATTATCCTTGAAGTTCCATCTAATAGCTCTTTTGTTCCATAAATTCATATACTGTATAACATTTAAATATATGAATACATACAGAGTAATGTGGTAATCCTACAAGTAGCTTAAATTATGATTTTTGACAGTTACATGATTTTTATGTATCAAAGTAGTCTTATTTTTCAGTTATGTACTGTATCATTGCCTAACCTAAGTAAACCATTTTTGAACATTTTGTCCTCTTCTGCTGAAGGCAGATAGTGAGTTTGTGACAGGAGCAGTAAGATTTTTTTTTTAATCTCTGAGTCATTAGGCAAGAATGACAAGTTTTACCTTTTTCTGTTATCCATGAGTATTCTTGTAATTAGGGCAATTAGGAATTAACATATGTAGTGTAGCATGTATAAGACCCAGCACTACAAAGAAAGAATCACTTTATTGCAAAAGGGTATTTTCTCCCAAGAATATTTTTCAGGTAGTTTCCATTTTATGTTATTATTTGGATTGGCTTCAGAGAGTCAGGAACATTATTAAGTCATCAGGATACATAATCCCTACATGCAATAAATAGAAGGTTAGACTTTATGAAATAGCTATGAGGGAATGTTGAATTTAAGCAGGTGGTTTAGTAATGACTGATGTGTGTGTGTGTGTGTGTGTGTGTGTAATGACGAGTGATCTGCATGTGTGTATGTGTGCACACAAGCTTGTACACTCCTACCAGAACTCGAACTCAGTTTCTCGCACCCTTTCTTGTTAGGCTTTCTTGCTCACAGCAGTTCTACCACTTGAGCCATGTCTCCACTCTGTCATTTTGCTAGTTAGTTGGAGGCAGAATCTCATAGCTTCTTCTCAGCCTGGCCTGGAACCTCAAAACTCTTGAGTAGGTAGGTTGACAGGTGTTAGCCACAGACACTTGCTTCAGTGATGACTCCGGCTTTTTGATGAAGCAAATTGGCATATTAGAATTTTGCTTTTTATCTAGTCTGTTAGTGAGTAGAGAGTTTATGGTCTCTTTTCTGTTTATTTAGCTGAAGGTAAATTTTTTAACATTAAAAAGAGATCTGAGGGCTGGGAATGTGGCTTAGCGGTAGAGTGCTTGCCTGCATGAAGGCCTGGGTTCGATTCCTCAGCACCATATAAACAGAAAAGGCCAGAAGTGGCACTGTGCCTGAAGTGGTAGAGTGCTAGCCTTGAGCAAAAAGAAGCCAGGGTCAGCACTCAGGCCCTGAGTTCCAAGCCCCACAACCACCCCCCCCCCAAAAAAAAAGAAAAGAAAAAAGGAAGAACAAAAAGAAATAAGAGACTTAAGTATTTGCTAATGTATAAGGTCCTTTGAAGGGTTCAAATTTAAACTGAAGTATTTGTCCATATAAGGGACATGATATAGCAGTGGTTCATGTATCAAATCCTGTGTGATCTTTATGGACCTAAAATGTAATTTTGTTATGTCTATAATGACCTTCCTGTGCAATTACAAAAAAACTACTAGAATTCCCATACCCCAATGCAAAGGAGATTTTAACAGATGTTTATTTAGTGTGTCACTCATGACTACACTGGAAGATACAGTGAACTAATGAGGTTCTTGTACTTACCTAGGAGAAAAAGATTCGGTATGAAAGCATTTAGACTAAATTCCACTGAATCCAACATTTTACATTTAACATGTAGAAATAAGGGCTAAATACAGTATGTATGTGTACATATATTATATATATATATATATAATGATAATCCATGAGTTGATGCTGGAAATAACTCAAAAATTTTAAAACAATAAACTCTTAATAAAATTGTCGAAACACAAATTATGATTCATCCTTAAGTTATTTAGTACCTACTTTTCTGTAAAATTCAATATTTATTAAAACCATGCAGGGCTGGGAATATGGCCTAGTGGCAAGAGCGCTTGCCTCCTACGCATGAAGCTCTCGGTTCGATTCCCCAGCACCACATATATGGAAAACGGCCAGCAGGGGCGCTGTGGCTCAGGTGGCAGAGTGTTAGCCTTGAGCGGGAAGAAGCCAGGGACAGTGCTCAGGCCCTGAGTCCAAGGCCCAGGACTGGCCAAAAAAAAAAAAAAAAACCCATGCAAAAATTCTTTGATGATATGTGAAATAGCATTCTAATGAGGATAATTGCACACAGATTTCTCAGCATTGTGCAAAAGTTGTAGGCCCTTTTTTGTTGTGTTGAGCTGCATCCTAGGCCCCCATCTATTTAGTGCCATTGGTGCTCCTTTCCATTATGTGTGACAACCAGAATCACCTACACAGTTTCACAGCACCATTAAGAGGTTAGTACTGGCCCTAATTTTTTTCATCTTTAGGTTAAATGAGATTAGGGCCTCATCTACTGTAAGGATTCAATAAGTAGGTTGAGAAGATTTAATAGCAGTTGAAAATAGATGTCTAGCTGTGAAGTTAGGATGGATAAAACACAAGACACCAGGCAAAACCCAGTAAGATTAAATTTAAGAGGGATAAATGTAGGGCTCCATGGATGTTGCCTAAAAGCTATGGTTAAACCAAAGCTAAAGACATGATTAGTCAGCAGTTCAAAGGACAAAACAGGAAGGTCCCACATTAGCCTTGGTTTAGTTCAGTTGCTTAAAAATAAAAGGACTCTCTGACAGTGCATTGCAGCGTGATAGCCCAGTGCAAACCCACGTCCAGCCTACTGCCCAGGCTTCAATTTGGATCCAGACCTGTCTTTTGATAAGTTAAAAGAAAGCTTATGAAAGAAAAGGCTAATGCTGCCACTTGAAGATTAAAAAAAAGTGTGGCATTTTTTTCAGATAATTTAAAGACAATAATTTTGGGAGAAAAGACATTTACTCTGTATCTATCAAAAGTAGATCTGAGACACTCTTGGAAGCTACAGAACTGCAGGTACGAATTTTGTAGTAGACAGTCAAACAGATACTTGGTTACTCTTTCTCGGGAATGCTATAAAATAGCATTTTTCCAGGGATAGATGATGTTTAGAGACTTTCCCAGCTTTTGAATAGATGTCAGAGTAGATTACAGGATGTGTTGCCATACCAGGCACATACAGTAGCCCAACGAGGTTTTGTGTTCCTACAAAGAGTCCAGGAAGATTCCCTTTTGTCCTGGAGTGTTTCAGACATTTCACTACCCATAAATAGCTGGACCCAACTGGGAAGAAAACTTCAACTCTCTCTCTGTGTCTCTCTCTCTGTGTCTCTTTCTATGTCTCTCTGTCTGTCTGTCTCTCTCTCTCTCCCCTCTCTCCTCTCTCCTCCCTTTTCTCTCTTCTCTCCTGTCTTCCTTCTCAACTTTCTCCTTTCTCCTCTATCTCTGTTTCCCTCACTCCCCTCAACCCCCACACACTCTCTCAAGAAAGAGTCTTGCTCTATGGCCCAGGATGGCCTTGAGGTGCCTGTGTAGCCCAAACTGACCTAAAACCCATCATTCTCCTGTCTTAGCCTCCTAAGTGCTAGGATCACAGGCATGTGCCATCACACCAGTAAAAGGCCAAACTCTTTTTTTTTTATTTAATTTTTATTATCAAACTGATGTACAGAGAGGTTACAGTTTCATACGTTAGGCATTGGATACATTTCTTGTACTGTTTGTTACCTTGTTCCTCATACCCCCCTCCCTCCCCCCTTTTCCCTCCCCCCGCCGGAGGTGTTCAGTTCACTTACACCAAAGTTTTGCAAGCATTGCTTTTGTAGTTGTTTGTCTTTTTTTACCCTCTGTCTCTCAAATTTGGTATTCCCTTTGAATTTCCTACTTCCAATACCAGTAAACACGGTTTCCAATATACTCAGATAAGATTACAGAGATAGTGTAGGTAAAACCACAGGAAGGTGATAGAAGAACATCATCAATAATAGAAGCTACAGATACACATAGGACGTTGAAAATAGTTACAACTGTGATATAACAATCGTTTCCATAACATGGAGTTCATTCCACTTAGCATCATCTTATGTGTTCATAAGGGTATAGCTATTGGGCCTTGTGATGCTCTGCTATGATTTGCCTAAACCTGTACTAATCATTCCCAATAAGGGAGACCATAGAGTCCATGTTTCTTTGGGTCTGGCTCACTTCACTTAGTATAACTTTTTCCAAGTCCTTCCATTTCCTTACAAATGGAACAATGTCATTCTTTCTGATAGAGGCATAAAATTCCATTGTGTATATGTACCACATTTTCCTGATCCATTCGTCTACTGAGGGGCATCTGGGTTGGTTCCAGATTCTCGCTATGACAAATTGTGCTGCGATGAACATTGTTGTGCTGGTGGCATTACTGTGATTTTGTTTGTGGTCTTTTGGATAGATACCCAAAAGTGGGGCTGCTGGGTCATAGGGGAGTTCTATATTTAGCCTTCTGAGGAATCTCCATACTGCTTGCCAGAGTGGCTGAACCAGTTTACATTCCCACCAACAATGAAGTAGGGTTCCCTTTAAAGGCCAAACTCTTAAAGGACTCTCTGGGGTCAGACCCTGGTGGCTCACACCCATAATCCTAGCTACTCAGGAGGCTGAAAACTAAGGATTGCCACTCAGAGCCAGACCAGCCAGAAAAGCGTTGAGACTCTTACCTTCAGATAACCAGCAAAAAGCTGGAAGTAGAGGTGTGGCTCAAGTGATGGAGTGCCAATCTTGAGCAAAAAAGCCAAGTAAAAGCAATAGGTCCTGAGTTCAAGCCCCAGTATAAGAAGAAGAAAAAAAAGCTATATGACATCCCCAATTGGAGATTCTACTTTAGTATGCATGAGCTTCAGATCTGGCATGTATACTTCTAAAAGACTGCTAGTCTTTTGGAGAGAAGGCCTCTTTATGTGGTCATAAAAGTATAGAAGTAATAAGTTGCTTATGTCCATAAGTACTGGCACTGCTCCAAGGACGCATGGGCTTCCTAAGCTGAGCTTTGGCCATATTTCCACTGCACTCATTGCCTGACTCATTCCCTGGGTGGCTGCAGAATTATACCTGTTGTTGAGTGTCTGCAACAGATGTAAGCTTCATCTGGATGGGATTTTTTTTTTTTTGTCTGTTCTGGTCACTGATTGATCATAAGCCTTCAGAAAAGTTCTTGGCATGATGTTAAGTATTCTGTAAATGTTTGTTGAGTGACTCCTAGTAGTGGGGTGACTTTTTTTGCTTAAAATAAAATTCATGGCCTGCCCTAGAAACTGTACCTCCTCTATCTGTAGCTTTCTATATATGGGAAGTTCCAAATGCCAAAGTAGTTACATAAGAGAAAACGTTCAACTCGGACATAACAGAGGACTGGTTGGCTCTTGATAGATTGTAATTTTATTTCAAAACAGGATGTGATATGGTCTGACTTTGGATTTCCTGGAAGAAATGGACAAGAGAGTACCTTGTGGATTGGCTCTCTGGGAGCGCATACTCCCTGTCATCTGGACTCTTACGGTTGCAACTTAGTATTCCAGGTACAAGGAAGGTAATGCATATGTGTGCAAGTACATGCCTGACTGTGATGTGTGTAAACAGAAGAGGAATGACAGGACCCTTAGCCTTTGTCACAGCTTCATCCTGTTCATCTGCTTTGTGGCCAGGCATAGCTCTTCCCCCATGTTCTCTTTCTCCCTTGTGAAGTAAGGGCAGCAATTGAACTGGTTTCTGTTTCTTATCCATGACCAGAATTGTCTTCAGAGTTCCCAGTCAGCTGTCTCTAGCTTTCTCACTTAAAAGCAGGAACACCCATCTGTCAACTCTCAATTGATAAGAGTAGCATATATGTTGACAGGAGGCTTCACTGTGCTCCGTAGGCCTCTCAAGGGGTAGTCAAGGCGCCTGGTCCTTCTCAACTCTAACTGTAGTTTGTGTCTGCTAGTAGACCCAATATCATATGTTATTGCCATAGGTCAGGTTAAATCATCTGTCCATGTATATGAGATAAAAGGACTTAAAGTCTGGCAGTAGTATATTATGGATGTGCTGGTACAAGGGGCTTGAACTCAGGACCTCACACTCTTACTTGGGTTTTTCTTTCCCCCTCATAGCTGGTGCTCTGTCTCTTGAGCCACAACTCCAGTCCAGCATTTGTGATTTTTCCTCAACAGGGATCCCCTTGGAACCATATTCTGTGCACTGTGGAATTTTTGTTGTTGTTTTCATTGTTATTTGATTTTTTTCTTTGAGACAAGATCTTAGTATGTAGCTAAGACTAGCCTGGAACTCACTATGTAGCCCAGGCTAGCTCTCAACTCCTAATTTTCCTGCCTCAGCCTCCTGATTAGAGTACACTCAACTACTGTAAAGTTTAACCAGAAGGTAAGTTAATTTTTTTGGAGGCATTGTTAGCAGTATATGAATGTCCTGAGCTTCCAAACATTTAGTTTTATGATTTTAACAGATGCTACAAATGCCTTTGCATTTTTTATTTTTTTTTTTTTGCCAGTCCTGGGGCTTGGACTCAGGGCCTGAGCACTGTCCCTGACTTCTTTTTGCTCAAGGATAGCACTCTGCCACTTGAGCCACAGTACCACTTCTGGCTTTTTCTGTTTATGTGGTGCTGAGGAATCGAACCAAGGGTTTCATGAATGCTAGACAAGCACTCTACCACTAGGCCACCTTCTCAGCACCCATTTGCATGTTTTAATAAGATGAAGTCTTGAAATCCATAGCAAAAGAAACATGTAGCTTAGTCAAAACCCTTTTATTCTGTATTATTTCAATTACTTTTATTATCATTGTCATTATTAATTTCTAAAGTCTTAGATTATGCATGGACTCAGGGCCTCGTGCTTGCAAGGCAAGCATTCTACCACTTGAGCCACATTTTAGGATTTTTTGGGCTCCTGTTTACACCCAGACTGGCCTAGACTGTAATCCTGAGTATATGGGTTGATTTTAATATTTAGATATAAAATGACTAACTGATTTTTTATTGTTTGTTTGTTTTGTTATGGAACTGAGTCAGGGCCTTGTGCATGCTAAGTAAGCACTTTACCACTCAGCTACATCCCTCGTCCATGTCTTTCTGATATAGATAGATATTCATTGTATTCAGAAAGAACAAAACTCAAACCAAAGAGAAAAAACAATGAAAAGGAAGACTTGAGTTTGAGGTAGAATGGGTCTTCCCAGTAAGGAAAGAGACTGGCTTGGGTCATGAGATACCCTCTAGCAACAGGCCACTTTCAGCAGATGTGTTAGAGTACATTTCAGCTCTGAGTAAGAGGCCAGGAGACCAAGACATGGTGCCTGTGTTTCTTAGTTTTGAACTTAAAAGAAGTAAAAAAAAAATGATATTGATTTGCTACTTTCTTACTTATTTGTCTCAAATTGAAATCATTAACTTGTATCTTTCTTTTGGTTTTAGGAAAAGATGGCATCTCTTTCCTCCTGAAGATACACCTTTCCTTTATCCAACCAGAATCCCATATGAAGAATCTAGTGTGTTCAGTAAAGTCAATGTGATCAACCCTGATTTCCAGCATTTCCCTCAATTCCAGAAAGCTCAGAGACATGTGGTCACGCTGTGCCCAGGACAGGTAATGACCTCTCTGTCAAAGGACACCATTGCTGTAACCCTGGTGTCATGTGCTTGCCCCCAGTGCACACAAGAATGATTTTCTCATGCTGTTCTGCAGCTCAGCAGTAGCTGTCTCATCAGTGAGGGGTGACAGAAACATAGCGTCTCCTGTTGGAAAGGAGAGTAGACTGAAGGAAGACAGCCCAAAAAACCATTTTCATTCAGGTAAAGAGAAAGTTTCAAGTAACAGTACCAAAACATTTTTAACAGTTCCTGTCTGTTCAGGTGTGATGGAACTGAACCCAGACACATAAATGTGGATTGTAATATATGTAGATAGTCAGCCAACAGAGGCAGAAGGAATTGAGAATGGTTTGGTTTTGAACAAGAATGGGTGATTATTTCTGAAACATTTCTAAAGATATTATAGTTATATGTGAACTTGTGAGTACAATTCTCTTACAACATAGGGTTTACTTTGAAAGGTCGTGTGTGTGTGTGTGTGTGTGTGTGTGTGTGTGTGTGTGTATGTGTGTGTGTGTTTAATAAATGGGTAAGGTTTGAGACAGGGTCTTACTATGTAGGGTCTTGCTGGCCCCAAACTGTGATCGTCTTGCCTCCATCTCCATAGTGCTGGGATTACAGCCATATATCCCCTACTTAGCGTCTTTATCTCTTGAAGAGGCTTGGTTAGCCCTCCCTTTTGCCTGTGTTCCCTCCATTACTCCCTTCACACTGTTTCTTTTTCTGGTCTTTTCAGAGCAATTGGTCTTGACCAAATGCCTCACCCGTTATAGTCACTCTCCATTCCCACCTCCCCTCCAGCCACTAGCAACTACAAATTTAGTTTTTGTCTCTGTAGATTGGCCTATTCTAGACATTTCATATAAATGCTGCCATACAATATGTAGTCTTTTATGTTCAGCTCCTTTCACAGAGAATATTTTCAGGGGTTATCCTTGTTGTGGAATGTTATAAGCATTTTTTGTGGCTGAGGAATAGTCCACATGTGTAAAAATACACCACATGTGCTTATCCATCTCATTCATTTACCAGTTAATCACACTGGGTGGTTTCTATCTTTTCGCTATTATGAATAATGCTGTTATGGATTTTCCGGTGTAAACTGTTGGAACAATCATTTATTTTCAGGTCTCAGATATATATGTAGAAGTGGAATTAATGCCTCACATAGTTTGTCTCTGTTTTTCACAGTGACTACCATTTTACATTCTTTTTTTTTTTTTTTTTGGCCAGTCCTGGGCCTCGGACTCGACCTGAGCACTGTCCCTGGCTTCTTTTTGCTCAAGGCTAGCACTCTGCCACTTGAGCCACAGCACCACTTCTGGCCATTTTCTGTATATGTGGTGCAGGGGAATCGAACCCAGGGCCTCATGTATACGAGGCAAGCGCTCTTGCCACTAGGCCATATCCCCAGCCCCCCATTTTACATTCTTATGAGTAATAGATGAAGGTTCCATTTCTTCCCATCTTCTCCAGCACTTGCTGGTTTTTATTACTGTAATTTTTATAGGCTTTCTAATAGGTATAAACTCATTTTTCCAGCTCATTTTTTATTCCATCTTTAATAGCCAAATTTAAATGGTTTCTCTTGTATCCATTTTTTTAAAATCTAGTTTGTTCTTTAATCCACCATCAGATGGCTCTCTCTCACCACTTTATTACAGCTATCTCATATGCTAGTATATTTGTGACTTCTTTATTAGTCATCTGTCACTAGAATGACAGAAAAAAAATACCTGAAAAAATCAACTTAATGAAAAAGAAATGTGCTGGTGGCTCATGCCTGTAATCCTAGCTACTTAGGAGGGTGATATCTAAGAATCATAGTTTGAAGCCAGCTTGGGCAGAAAAATCTGTGAGATTCATCTCCAATTAAGGAGCAAGAAGTTGGAAGTAAAGGTGTGGCTCATGTGACAGAGCTCCATTTTTGAGTAAAAGAGCCAAGTGAGATTACAAGGCCCTGTGTCCTAGCCCCAGTACTGGCACACACAAAATACATACATACACACATATGTACATATATCATCTGTTTGGGCTCATAGTTCAGAAGTTTGGGTCCATGGCTATTTGGCCCCGTTGCTTTGAGCCTTAGCAGCACAGTATATTGTTGTGCGAGTGGACCATGGAGCCAAATGCTGATGTTATCTGATGTTAGCAAGCAACAAAAGAGGAAGGAAGGGACTGTGTCCCAGTATTCTATCCTGGAAAGCCCTCAGTAACCTAACCTCTACCTATTCAAGGTTGTACTACCTCCCCATAGCACTACACATGGGCAACCAAACCTTCATCTCATGGGCCTTTGGGGGTGCTCCAGGGAAAACAACTTCATAATCATTAAGTCCATGTCCTTCCTAATCTTCAGCTTACCTGTGAGCAATTGCCTCACCATCTCTTATTCCTATGCCACTAATTTTCTCATTCCAGAGCCTGAAAGCTGCCTATTACCTCCATGATCCTCCACTCTTCCCGGTGCTTTTCAGTCGACAACCCTGCCTATCTAGATCTTAAACACTCAGTAATTGGCCCATGTGAGATTATTCTTTCCAGACTCTCCTAACGTCACAGTTTTAACCATCCTTCTACTCAGAATTTCTTAGCACCTCCTAACGTCTGTAGATTAAAACCCACCGCTTTCTCTGAATTCAAGGTTCTTCACTGGCCCTCACTTCCTCCCTTATTGCCCAGTAGCTCCCGGGCAGTAGTGATACTGATCTTCTGACTGGCCCTCAGCAGTGACAGCTTCTCTGCTTGTGTCATTTCTCCTTCCTAACATGTCCTCATTCATTGTCTAATTTCTCCCCTTGTTCTGATTCAAGACATTCTTTCTCTGGACCTCCTACTCCAGACTTCCCTAGCTGAGGCCCACCACTTCTACTTGGGAAGTTCTCACTTTTACCATTTCTATAATGCCATCCATCAGTCCGTTAGCCTCTTTCCAGCTGGCTCTCAGTTTCACTGTTTGTGAAAGGACAGAAGCAAAGTCCTCTACTTTTGTGTTTCTCAGAAATCTTTTGTCCTTTCTCAGAATTTGGACAACTGTTTTGCATTGGGAAGGAGGAAAAATTAGAACCTCAAAAGCCTTCACTGAAATGTGGACAGACAGGATTAAGAGGAGTAGAAAAGCTGCACTGTGAACTTATCAATTTCAAAAAAATGACAAGGAAAAACAGATTATGGGGCTTTTGTTTGTTTCCCTTTTCCTTCAGTTCTGTGGATTTATTCATATTCTCTTTTTCCCTAGCAGCCTCATCAGATATGACTGACACAAGGATGAAGTATCCCCTTCTTGTGCTAACTATTTTTTGTTTGGTTTTCAGGTTCTGTTTGTTCCCAGACACTGGTGGCATTACGTAGAATCCATCGATCCTGTCAGCGTCAGTATAAACTCATGGATTGAGCTGGTACTTTTTTGTTGTTGTTTTAAAAATAAAGTCCTTGGGGCTGGGAGTATGGCCTAGTGGTAAAGTGCTCGCCTCATGTACATGAAGCCCTGGGTTCGATTCCTCAGCACCACATAATATAGAAAAAAGCCAGAAGTGACGCTGTGGCTCAAGAGGTAGAGTGCTAGCCTTGAGCAAAAAGAAGCCAGGGACAGTGCTCAGGTCCTGAGTCTACACCCCAGGACTGGCAACAAAAACAAAACAAATAAAAAATAAAGTCCTTGCTCTTAAGATACAACATTCAGTGATGAATTTGCTAGCCAGTATACCAGGATGACTTTGTTTGGACTGCTGTGTTTCTGTCCCTGTCCCCAATTTCCCTGAGCTATTATGGATCCTTGTTTCAGGGCCTCAAAGACATCTTCCTGCTGCCTCCCTCAAGGTAGTGCCTGGCTGTAACTCTCCAAAATAATGGAAGAGGGGTTTACAAAATAGCTTTCTTCCCAAATATTAGCCTGCCATGCAAAAGAGGCACAGTAGATTCCCTGCACTGGATTTAAGGCTTTAAAGAACTGTGGGCCTACCCATTTGCTAACGATTCCAGTCTATTCCCCAGTCACCTGGCTTCCCTGTGATTGTGGCTTAGGCTTGCTCTGTCCCCATGGGAGCTTTGGACTATTTCCTATTTTTTTGTGTGTGTCACTTTTCTGTTTCTCTGTGGTTTTTCAGCTGTCCAGATGTCTCTTTTTGTGACTTCCTAGACTCTTCTCTTTTTGGGTCATAGTCTCTCTTGATTGTTACTCTGACCCTGCTCATTCACGTCAAATGGAAGGAGCATCTATTCTACCACCTAACCCTGTCTATTCTCTCTATATATCGATCTCTCTCTCTCTATAGATATATATTAATTATGTGTATTACAGATGTCTGTGGTTTTTCCCTTTATGTGTTTTTGATGAATAGAAGTTAGTGCTTTTAACATCATTTGTCATTAATGCTACAGTGTAGACATGTAGTGTCTTAAGAAAGCCACGTTCTGATAGACACCCCTTTCTCCCTCATACCCCCAGCAATAGGGATCTAACACAGACATTCTGCATAGTAGATAAACTCTGTTTTCCTGATCTGCACTCCCAACCTGCTCACCTCATTCTTACAGTGAAGCATGTGTACAACTTTTCTCTGACCTTCAAATAATTTGCTTTTCTAATTCTGTAAGAGATATTCTTCAGTGTGATGATACTTTTTGAAAATGTTAAACATGTTAAGGAATGGGGGGAAGCACAAAGATGGATCATACTTAAGGCATATGACTTATACACACTTAAACTTGCCTGTTGGTCTATTCTATATATGTTCCAGATAGCAGGTGATACTGAATACACAAATTCTGCCATTAGCATACTCATTCTTTCTGTCTCAGAGCTTGAATAAATGAGAATGGAGCACACTGTTAGAAGAGGCTGCATTCTCTTTTAGACCAAGCGATAAAAAGACGAATGCTGAGGAGGTTTGTTATTCTTGTTTTGGTTTTTAAATCTAAACTAGGAAGAAGACCACCTAGCCCGAGTGGAAGAGGCAATCACCCGGATGCTTGTGTGTGCACTGAAAACCGCAGAGAACCCACACAATACCAAAGCCTGGCTAAACCCCACTGAGGTAGGCCCTTCTGGATTCCCTTGTGGCTTTGGATTCCTATGGTGAACCAGCTGAGATAATACATTTGTTCTTACTTTCCTAAGTGTATGCAAATATCCTGAAGAGTTTTATCTCTATCCTCAGGTTGAAGAAACATCCCATGAAGTCAATTGTCACTATTTAAATGGAGCTGTTTCTGCCTTTTTTGACCATTATAGAACACCTAAAGTAGGAGAAATTCAAGTAGTAGGAACACATGGGGAGAATACCAGAAAGGACGAATTAAATGTGGGCAGCCCTGTGGAGGTAAAAGACATACCCAACCAGAATGTAACCATGGGAACCACAAAGCAGGAAGCAGAAGCAGCCCACCCCTTTGGTCCTCATCTGGCGCCTGTGACACTGAGCTCTGAAGAACTCCCTTCAGAAAGAAGAGGCATATTTGAAAGTAATGGTGGAAGATTTGTCTGCAAAGATGCAGTTGCAAAACTGTCCTGTGCCAGAAGGCAACTGATGATGGAAAACCATGAAAATGCTATGGTGGAGCCAATTGCCTTAAACAGCACCACAGCCCCTCCCCCCATGTTGGTCTCTACAGATGACTTGCTAGACTGTGTGGTGAACCCACAAGTAATCAGGATGATGGCACAACTTTTGATACAAGGGAAAACAATGTGATTCTACTAGGGCATGACTTCCTAAATAACGTGCAAAAGTATTTTTAAACACTATGTGTGCTTTTTTTATGGTTTTTTTATTCTTGTTTTCTTAGCAGAATCTCACTATATGAGATTATGAATTCAAAGGCTGACTTTAAACTCAAAATCTTCCTGCCTCAGTCTCCTGAGTGTACGGATGACAAGTGTGTAATTAAATGTCAGTTTGTTGTCAGGTACATTGCTCTTTGACCAGACTAGTTTTATTAGTAAGCTTGCAGTCCTAGGTTCCTTTGCCTTTCCTCCTCCATCTCATCCTTCCAGACTACCTTAATTGTAAATTCCCAGTTTTCCCAGCAGGATGTGGCCTCCATAAACTTCATCCTGGGATGAGTCTGCTGCTTGTTTTCATGAGGAAAGTTTACTGGAAGACCTACTCCATGCCATGTATCTCATATTGTCTATGGCAGCTTTAGGAATGCAGTCGCAGAGTTAAATCATCACAGAGACTGTATAGTGTGGAAAACCAAATATACTCACTTTGCAGAAAATGTAAAGCATTGAAGTACACTGTTTCTAGGAGAGGACTTGAACAGAACCATGTCAGTCTGTCTCTAACTTAGGATATTACATTCCTAGAACATTGTATAATTATTCTTCAAAAAATTTTATTATTATAAAGGTGGTATACAGAGCAGTTAGGTACAAATAACTCAGGTGAGTCAAATACTGAAAGAGTCAAATCTGGCCCTGTAAAACAACAAGACCTATCATAGGCTTATGGTAGGCTTATTTCAAAAGGGGCTGTTCAATGAAATCAGTCTTACTCTCCTCCCCCTCCAATCCTGGATTGTGCTCTTCCCTGTAACTCCCATCTGAATAGTAGTACTCCAGGAGTCCCTGAGGCTGCAGTGTTTAGTTGTGTTTTTTTTTTATTTATCAGCAATGGCCACTGTTACCATTAAAACTCTCCTGTATTTGCCATTTCAGGGAAAAATGTTTTTTTATTGTTTGTTTTTAACCAAATGACATTCATCAAGTAATATTACTAGAAGAAAAACAATATTTCTTTAGACTGAGGATAACTAATATTTGTTGGCTGGATCTTTTTCTTTTTTTCAGTGTGACACATCCTGCGATATAGCCATGAGTTAACCAAATCACTGAAGAACAAATGCAGGTCTTTTGTTAAATGGCAGTTTCCTACATTGTCATTAGTGCTGAGTTCAGATGCCAAAGCCTAGCAAGCCATCCTTGGGTCTTAAGACTTTGCCAGTCCACTTGTAAATAAGCAGCAGCAGAAAGAGAAGTTTTAAGACATCTGTCAATGAAGTAGCAAAGGTAGCTTCCTGGGTCTCTTCCACTTGAAGCCCTGGTGCTGTTCCCACTCATCATCCCAGCACCCCTTAGTGACAAGAGTATGTCATCTGCACCTGCTCCACAAAAGCACCAGCTTCTTGGCCTATGGAATTCTGATTAAGAGAGGCAGTGGGGGCTGGGAATATGGCCTAGTGGCAAGAGAGCTTGCCTCCTATACATGAAGCCCTGGGTTCGATTCCTCATCACCACATATATAGAAAAGGCCTGAGGTGGCGTTATGACTCAAGTGGCAGAGTACTTGCCTTGAGCAAAAAGAAGCCAGGGACAGTGCTCAGGCCCTGAGTCCAAGCCCCAGGTCTGGCAAAAAAAAAAAAAAAAAAGAGAGAGAGAGGCAGTGGAAACCAATCCAGAAGGAAATAAAAAGGCATGGAAATATGGGGGTGTTTCACATATCACCTGAGATATTCTGAAGCAGTGGCACCACTGGAGGCCATGTTCTACAGTGGTGGGAACAGTGAAAGACTTGATGTTACAGGCAGCAAAAGACTCAGTGGCTGGCTCTGAGGATTCCTGGTTAGCTGACTTCACACACTTTGAGTATATCACCTCAGCCTTAAAATGTGGATATGATATTTACATCTTAGGACTGTGCATGAGAATAAAATAATGCTTAAAAGCCCCTACCTAGTCAACCACCTGCACAATTGAGGGTTCAGTGAGTGATGTTCGAATCTGAAATTTACCTGAGGAATTAGGAAAAAGAACAGTTTTGCCATTGCATAGATATTGAATTAGCAAAATAGTAATAGGACAGCCAAATTCCTTTGGTTGTACACAAAGCTTTAAAATCATCCAAAACCAGACTGCTAAGGGAAATAAGTCATTTAATAAACTTAGAGTTGATTAATCTTAGCAAAGAAGGGTTTCACTCTCAGTGAAGACATAGCAGGCATCATGCACTGGGCAGTGTGAAGACAAGTAAGTTGTGGACACACAATTGCAACTATGGGGTGATATATGTATTTTATCTCAAGAGTGATTCATTTTCTTTATGAAGAGAAGCTCAGGTAACTGATTTCGATGACAGAGTGATGCTTGTAATCTTAGAAAAAGTTAACAGAGAAAAATGCTGTATCTTGGACTTTGGAGTTCTTTTGTAAAAGCATTCCAAAATATTATCGTCTAAAAGTAATAAGGTACTCTGGGTAGGCTTGGTAGTCATAAAATACCACGAATAAGCTTGGATTGTGAACATCATCCACAACAGTGTCGTACAGGTCAGTAGGATTTTGGGGGTTCTTCTCAGGAGGCACAATGTATGACTGATTTCCACGTGTGTAGTCTCCAGTGAGGACGCGAACATAGTACACGTGCTTTTTCCCATTTACATCTGGCCTGGAGTATGTGTCATGGGCAGAATAATCGGCGTTGACAGCAAAATAGGTTCCCTTTCCATAGTACACAGCTGTGAAGAGGAAAAGTATTTTAAAATAATTTCAGTATAGTATACAATTTGACATTTTGGGCCAGTATATCAAACAATGTTTTAAAAAAAATGGTTTAGGGCTGGGAATATGGCCCAGTGGTAGATTGCCCTGGGTTCAATTCCTCAGCACCACATATATAGAAAAAGCCAAAAGTGGTATTGTGGCTCAGGTGATAGAGTGCTAGCCTTGAGCAAAAAGAAGCCAGGGGCAGTGCTCAGGCCCTGAGTTCAAGTCCCAGAACTGTAAAAAAAAAAAAAAAGAATATTTAAGCATTTTGTGGGAGTATTTTTCATTCTTAGGAATCAAACATTCCATATCTCAGGACCAGACAGGCACATGGGAAGGAAACAGAATGAGAGCTACCCTGAAACTTGGACTGCTAACTGGCCAAGTATGGGGGACACAGTGAAGAAGTTGCAACCTCCACTGGGAGCAGCCAGAGTCCTGGCTTCCTTACCATTCTTCCCGGCATAGCTGCGGTTAAAGCCATTTTCATTGACATGTGGCACAGAGTTAATATCTGTCCCATGGAAGAGCAGCCTCTCATTTCTTTGGTGGCCATTCTTGGCATCTATGCTTTTTTTCTTTGCCTGGTAGCTATTCCAGAGACTTAAATTCTGGATCCTTTCAATCTACAAATGAATTTTAAAAAATTGCTAGAGTTTAATAACACTTGCCAAACTATAGGAAACAAAACATGTTCACTGATTTGCATAAAAATTACACCCAACAAATTCAATACCAGCTGATATTGTTTCATAAATCTCAGATTTAGTGTTTCATATAAATAGACACTGGAGTGAATGTTGGCTTAATCTTTAATATCTTTTATGTACAACACAAGAATAAGTCCAGTATCTTATGTAGTTGTTATATGAACTCTGCTGACTCTTCCTCTTCTATCTCTACCATTTTTTTTTGCCAGCCCTGGGGCTCGAACTCAGGGCTTGGATGCTGTTCCTAATCTTCTTTTGCTTAAGGTATTACTCCACCACTTAAGCCACAGCTCCACTTCTGGCCTTTTTGGTAGTTTATTGGAGATAAGAGTATCAAAGGCTGTCCTGCTGAGCTGGCTTTGAACCACCAGCCTCATATCTCAGCCTCCTGATTAGCTAGAATTACAGGCATGAACCACTGGCTCCTGGAAAATCTCTACTTTTTATGCACACTCCAGTAACTGTTGCTGGTGCTGTCTATATTTCTGTAACTTTGCCTCTTGACAGTTTCAAAAACCTGTCCTGGAAGGTGTGAGGGGTGGGTAAATGTAGCTAGAGCCCCTCATGGAAAAGCAGACACAAAAGGTTCCAAGCTTTCAGAATCTTTCCATTCTACAAAACTGTCAAGCCTAACAGTTTTAATCTGCCTTCCTCTTTTTTTTTTTTTCCAACTGCTGCATAATTTTTAGGATTTTATTTTCAATTTGATACCATGTTCACTCTACATAAAACTCTCAACATTATCACACATTTTGCTGAGTTTCTTTATGATTTAAACATTATTTCCTCTTTTTTACAGCCAAATTTCCAATTATTCTTGACTATGTTCATTTTGTCTCCTGTTAATTCAAATTTTCTGTTTAACTTGATTTTTTTGTACCTTTATTATTTTTCTTAGATTTCAGAAACATTTCTTAATTCCTTGGTCTTTCAGTTCTAAAATTTAAACCATTTTTTTCTTATATTTAAAAATTTACTAACATGCTTTTTTCAAAGCCTGAGGTTTAATCAGACCAACTCTAACCAATAACTACTAGAAGAGCAGGGGGAGGAAAAGGTCTATTGAAGGAAACAGAGATTTGATAGGCCAAGCTCATAGAGAGAAGGAAAGTACAAAATAAAACACAAAAGTCAGAAGATGATGGAATGATCTCTTTCAACTGCCTAAAGAAAATAACTCAATAAGAATTCTATACCCAGCAAAACTATCATTCAAAGAATGAGGATGCAATAAAGGTGTTTTTCAGACAAAAACTGGAGCAATTTTCCCACAACCAAATCTACATTAGAAGAAGTACCAACTGTAGATAAAAATGATCCCAGATAGAAGCACAGACAAGCAATTTTGACATGCAGTGGGAGAAAAAGGTAAATGTCTTCAGAAAACTTTAAACTAGCCCAAAACTCAGATAAATGGGAGATAAATGGGGCTTCAAGGATTCAAAGGTAATTGTATTATCTAGAAAATGATAATCATTGACTTACATTAGCATTTGTTCTTTTTTCTCTTTTTCTTCTTCCTTCTTTCTTTCCCTCCTCTGTCCCTCCTTCCTCCTTCTTTCCTTTCTTTTTGCCAGTCCTAAGGCTTGAACTCAGGGCCTGGGCACTGTCCCTGAGCTTCCTTTGCTCAAGGCTAGCTCTCTACCACTTGAGCCACAGTACCACTTTTGGCTTTTTTTGGTTATGTAGTACTGAGGAACTGAACCCTGAACTTCATGCATGCCAGGCAAGCATTCTACCACTATGCCACATTCCCAGCTCCTACATTTGCATTTCGTAAGTCAGGATAGTTGCATAAGTCAACATAGTTTCTAGAGCAATCAAAGAATAAATAAAATCAAACAGCATCTAATGGAGCAGAATATAGAACAGTAGAATACTTGATCAAATGATAGCAGGAAAAGAGAAAAAGCAATGGATTTGTGCGTTAAGAAGAAAATAAGGATTAATGTAACATTTTAAAATCTAAACATCAGTAAATATAGTAAGCCAATTAGGAATTTAAAGGAAAAGGTAAAAAATTCAAGTATATGTTACTGTTATGAAACACATCTTAAGAGAGCTAGGCACACACCAGTTGCTCCCGCCAGTAATCCTAGCTACTCAGGAGTCCATGATCTGAGGATCAAGGTCCAAAGCCAGCCCATCAGGAAAGTTCATATCTCCAATTAACCACTAACAAGCCAAAAGTGAAGCTGTGGCTCAAGTGGCAAGGCACCAACCTTGAGTGAAAAAGCTAAAGTATAGTACCTAGACCCTGAGCTTAATCCTCAGTACTAGCACACACATACACACATTAAGTCTATAGCCACACCACTGTGATCTCAGAAGCTAAGCAGAGTGAGTCCTGTTTAGTACTTGGATGGAAGACAAAACTCATCTTGAGTACATAGTTAAGATTAGGCCAGGAGCTGGTGGCTTATGCCTTTTACCCTAGCTACTCAGGAGACTGAGATTTGAGGATCTTAGTTCAAAGTCAGACTGTGCAGGAAAGTCTCTAATTAACCATCAGAAAACTGGAAGGGGAGAGCTCAAAGTAGTAGAATGCTAGCACACAGAGTGGTGGAGCACTAACCTTGAGCAGAAAAGCCCACAGACAGTGTCCAGGTCCTGAGTTCAAGCCCCACGACAAAAAGAAAAGATTAAAAGAAAGAGCATGGAAAACAGTCATGGAAAGGAAATGTTGCTTTTTTAATATTACTAATAATTCGGGTGTAATTTTAAAATAATTTTATGTATAGAATAGGATAAAATAAGTACCTTACTGTTACTAAGAGCCAAATAAATACTAAATATAAGAAATTAAGAAAAATGTCTATGATATTAAATTTTAGTTGAAAATGTGAACATGAGCTCAAACTTGCCATTTGCAATGAATGTACTCAGCACACAATTTTTGATTATATGTGCCCCGACCCGGGTAGGTCAGGTACACGGCCCAACTTTGAAAACTTAGTATTAAAATTTTATTAGTCTGCTTTGCAAAGTAAGTATGATATATCTTTTGATACTCTAATACATGGACATTTATTGTATTGAAAAACTGACAAACATCTTCATGTTTCAGTAATTCTGGTGACATGAGTAGAATCTAACATCTAATTCCCACCAAAGTTGTATTTCTAAATAATGAACACACGAAGTGCACCAAACATGTTTATAGAACGGTGTTAACATTTATTGCTTCTACAATCAGAAAACTCTATGACAGTAGCAGGCTTACCTTTTCTATGGTGAAGTTTGAACAGGTCTCACGAAACTTGTCTGCCACAGTTTTGTATTCTAGATCACTGGATTGCACCTCGACCACACACAAATTCTGCTGCTTCATGTCACTCCAGTGTGCAGGGATAGCAACTACAAAGTAGACATTGAAGATCATCCCTCATCCAATCCCTGGCTTCAGAAAGCTGAATACCACTTGTATTCCAGTGTTATAATATCCTAATTCTATGTGTTCAAGAAGTTCCTTTTTCTAGGAGAAGGTGTTTTATAATGTGGACCATAATCAACCCATATATAAAGCAACTGGAATACTTTAAGTGGGGGGAGGGAACTGGAGTGTTGCACAGTGGTAGATGGATTGCCTAAGCATGTGTAAGAGTCTGTGTCTAGTAACCCGCCCCCCACCCCGCCACCTCCTAAAATAAAGGAAAAGTCACAGATGTATTGGATCTGGAGTTTCAAAGGGTAAAAGCTCTATGTATGTATCTTACATTCTGATCATGTTAAAACGTGAAAACTACACTTGATCTTAGCCAAAAGGCCGAGCCTGAAGACCAATGGAACAGAATTGAAGACCCAGAAATGAACCCACAGAACTACGCCTACTTAATCTTTGATAAAGGAGCTAAAACAATAGTATGGAAGAAAGATAGCCTCTTTAACAAACAGTGCTGGCAAAACTGGCTCAACATGCAACAAACTAAAACGAGATCCTTATATATAAACCTGCACCAAAATCAATTCCAAATGGATTAAAGACCTCGAAATCAAAACAGACACCCTGAAAACACTAAAGGAAGGAGTAGGAGAAACACTTGGGCTCCTTGGCGCAGGACGGAACTTCCTTAACAAAGACCCAGAAAGGCTACAAATCAAAGAAAGGTTGGACAAATGGGACTGCATCAAACTGCAGAGCTTCTGCATGGCAAAGGATATAGCTCGCAAGATAAACAGAAAGCCCACAGACTGGGAGAAGATCTTTACTGGTCATTCAACAGACAAAGGCCTCATATCTAAAATATATGCAGAACTAAAAAAATTACCCTCTTCCAAAACAAAACCGCAAAGAACCAATAGCCCCCTCATCAAGTGGGCTAAAGACTTAAAAAGCGACTTCTCTGACGAGGAAATGAGAATGGCCAAGAGACATATGAAAAAATGCTCTACATCACTGGCCATAAAAGAAATGCAAATCAAAACAACATTGAGATTCCATCTCACCCCAGTAAGAATGTCATATATCAAGAAAACTAACAATAACAATTGTTGGAGGGGATGTGGCCAAAAGGGAACCCTACTTCACTGTTGGTGGGAATGTAAACTGGTTCAGCCACTCTGGCAAGCAGTATGGAGATTCCTCAGAAGGCTAAATATAGAACTCCCCTATGACCCAGCAGCCCCACTTTTGGGTATCTATCCAAAAGACCACAAACAAAATCACAGTAATGCCACCAGCTCAACAATGTTCATCGCAGCACAATTTGTCATAGCGAGAATCTGGAACCAACCCAGATGCCCCTCAGTAGACGAATGGATCAGGAAAATGTGGTACATATACACAATGGAATTTTATGCCTCTATCAGAAAGAATGGCATTGTCCCATTTGTAAGGAAATGGAAGGACTTGGAAAAAATTATACTAAGTGAAGTGAGCCAGACCCAAAGAAACATGGACTCTATGGTCTCCCTTATTGGGAATGATTAGTACAGGTTTAGGCAAGTCATAGCAGAGCATCACAAGGCCCAATAGCTATACCCTTATGAACACATAAGATGATGCTAAGTGAAATGAACTCCATGTTATGGAGACAATTGTAATATCACAGTTGTAACTACTTTCAATGTCCCATGTGTATCTGTAGCTTCTATTATTGATGATGTTCTTGTATCACCTTCCTGTGGTTGTACCTATACTACCTCTGTAATCTTATCTGAGTATATTGGAAACGGTGTATACTGGTATTGGAACTAGGAAATTGAAAGGGAATACCAAATTTGAGAGACACAGGGTAAAAAAAGACAAACAACTACAAAAGCAATACTTGCAAAACTGTTTGGTGTAAGTGAACGGAACACCTCAGGGGTGAAAGGGTAAGGGGGAGGGGGGGTATGAGGGACAAGGTAACAAACAGTACAAGAAATGTATCCAATGCCTAACGTATGAAACTGTAACCTCTCTGTACATCAGTTTGATAATAAAAACTGGAAAAAAAAACCGTGAAAACTGCTGGGACAGTGAGAATTACATGCTTTTCCATGACAGCCTCTGCTCTGCCACAATGAAACAAAACATTATTTCTTGTGATTTAAACAGTCACTATGTTTTGCCTATGCATGGATTTTTGACACAACACCTTACTACCACCGTCAGCACAGGGCACTCTACATTAGCTTTCTCACTATAACATCCTCAAGAGGTAGGTTATGATTGATATCTGTCTCCTACTAGGTAAGCAGAACACTACACATGACCTGTGGTGGCTCAGAATCTGAGGAGTCCATTCATGCTCATCTCACAAGAGATGG
The DNA here is from genome assembly GCF_023159225.1 of Perognathus longimembris pacificus. NCBI lineage: Eukaryota > Metazoa > Chordata > Mammalia > Rodentia > Heteromyidae > Perognathus > Perognathus longimembris. The sequence goes on along the minus strand of NC_063165.1, from coordinate 48,187,723 downwards.
CTCTATTGTATAGGAAGCCAAGTTATCCATTGTCAGTGGGGTCATATATGTTTGGCAGGCATGAGTGGCTGTCTGTATACAACTGGCCTTCCCTTCCTGGATATATGACCCAAGAGGAGATCCACAGGCTGTATGTGTCCAGGAATCAGACTCATCCCCTTGTCACTGCTCACAGACACTGAGGGCCCACTCTCTGACCAGGCTATCCTCTCTATTTCTGACCCTTTGATCTTTTGTTCTTAGAAGCTTTGGGCTACTTTTGTTTTTAAGCTTGCTGTTTTTGTTTTTCTGAATGAAGCAGCCAGTACTTCCCAGGCAGAAGGGCATCTGGGGACATTCTAACTCTATAGAGAAATGCAAGGTCTGGCTAACTGGTACTATTAAATGTGTCCTCCTAAAACTATTGGACACATCCATGCTATGTTTTCTTGACTGTATGTTAATTATCATTATTATTATTTTGCCAGTTCTGGGGCTTGAACTCAGGACCTTATTGTCCCTAAGCCTTTCTGTGCTCAAGGCTAGTATTCCATCACTTGAGCCACATCGCCACTTCTGGCTTTTTCTAAGTAGTTTATTGGGGTAAGGGTCTCATGGACTTTTCTGCCAGGGCTGGCTTTGAGCTGTGATCCTCAGATCTCAGCCTCCTCAGTAGCTAGGATTTCAGGCGTGAGTGTATGTTAATTATTCAAACTAAGAGACCAAGTTTTCAGGCTTTCTATTCCATTAGGGATACTTAAATGTTATCTAACTTTAAACTTGATGTATGTATAAAACAGAATGTATAAAAATTGGCATGTTTACAAAATAAAATGTAGGTATAAAATGATCCCAACACGAGTATAAGATAATGCATGCAAAGGATCAAATCTGAACTCACCTTCAGGTTTTGTGAGGCGCTGAACAGGCAAGCTGTGTCCATTTGGACCTGTGGCAGTGCATGTGCTGAAGATAACTGTGTAGTCCTGATTATTAATTTTGACAATGATATTCTTGTCCTTTGCTTTCCATGCATGCTCCAGTGTCAGATTTGTTATCTTGTCAAAATTATGAAAGGTGCTGTTGTCACTATATTGCCATTGTATAAATTCACTGATAGAATCTGCCTGGATTTCCTTTTCTTTGGCCAATCTAAAGCTCTTGATCATTTCCTCAGTTGCATCTCTAGCCTTCATCACATCTCTGCTAAGTCCTAAAACCTTAATCAGAGGTCTGGTCTGGTCCAGAGAAATGGTAACATTTAACCTTCTCTGCAGCTCATTCAGTTTCTGACCTTCCTTTACACCAAAGTTTTTGATACACTCATCTTCACTGGTGTAAAGACACTGCTCATCTTCAATCAGCTTCTGTATCCAGGAGACAGCCTTGTCCACACAGCTTGCATCTTTACCACATACCTGGAAAGTTGTCACTTCCGTTTTCCTTTCCAAAATCAGTGGGTTCTGAGTTTTGGAAGTTTGTTTGGGAAAACCTAAAAAGGCTTAGAGAAAAGCAGAAGATTAGTTGTTTCCCACACAAAAGGCACTACTAGGAATATGCACTTCGTAAATTCAAATAACTCACAAGCGATTTTAGACATCACAGATGGCTGAGGAGCAGCCTGAGACCCTTCTCTGTTTTTCATGTTGGCATAAAACACATCCAATAATTGGGGCAGGAAGATAACAACTTTAACTTTTTTCACAGATTGAACCAATCCTTTCTGGACAAATGCTTCAATGGCATCAATTATGGCTTCAGCAACCTTATCTGGGTCTTGTTGGGCACTTCCTGGGAAAGCAAACAATAAAAAGGACTTAAGAAAGAAAAAGGTCCAACTGATTAAGACAGGAATAAATTATGCTCACTGAATAAATGCCTGCTTCACAGCTCTTCCATCAATGGTAAACCGTCTGACAGTGCATCCCTCACAGACACATTTGAAGTTCTAGATGCAGTAGGAATTTTAATTTCAGGATGTCCATAAACTAGCATCCCATCATAGAACCTAAAATTTAATTTCTTATTTATGCTATTCATGTGGCCTTGCTTAGCTGATCCCAGCTTACTGCGTTCCTCCCTTCCTGTAATAGAGCGCAGGTAGCCTCCCTTCTTGCCTAACAAGTCTCAAAAGAGCCATAAAAAGCAGAAAACGCGAATATATGTACAAACACCATTTCCTAGAGGAGAAAAGCGTAATTTATTGGCTCTGTCATCACTTGAATTTATGCATGTATTCATTCTCCAAATATCTGCTTGAACGTGATTTGAACTAAGGTAATTTGGTAAGACACCCAAAACTGTGATCTATTTGTTATAATCTATAATTCTGTGCACATATGGGGCTCCAGGAAGGCTTTTTCTCTTACATACTCAGTGAGAGTTTAGCTGGCCATCAGTGCTCAAAGAAGCCACTAAGCAGATCCATTCCCTTTGAACTATTCCATATTGCACATCTCAGTGAAAGCCACTGCCAGGTAAGATAATGAAGTCTTTCCCCAGTGTCAGAAGTGGTCTTACATGGATGGCAGCTCCAAAGTCACATGACAAGCAATGTAAAAGTTCTCTGGCCAAGCTAGGTTGTTGATGCGACTCAAAATCTACTTGGATTATCCAGTGCAGAAAAATGAGCACAGATTTCTTTCACTTGGCTAGGAAGAAAATTGTGGGACTGTAGATGACCACTCAAAAACATTAACCAAAAGAGTTTATTAAGTTGGTGGCTTTTGTTTTTTGTTTTTCTTTCTTACTATTAGATGGCCAGGGAAAAAAGGACCTTTCTTTCAAGGCTGTTGTTTCCCCGTATTATTAGGAAGAATTTAAATGAAAGCATTTAGATACACTCAATAAACACATGCTATGTCTCATCATGGACTAGGTAATTAGTCCAGATGGAGGCAGACTGGAGAGCTGTTGGTGGTGGGGGCAAGGGGAAGGGGGGAGGTAAGTAGATGATAGAGAGATAGACAGAGATAAATAGATGAAATGATGAGGAGATTTATAGGATGGACAGGTGAATTTCCAAGTCTGGAAACTCAAAGAAAAGACTATGCCAGAGAGACTTGTGTCGCAGATATATGTTCAGTCTGGAATAGCTGGGTCTTTCTTTTGTTTTGTCCAGTACTGGGGCTTATACTCAGGGCCTCATGCTCTTACTTTTTCCACTCAAGGTTGATGCTACATGTGTACTTTTGGGTTTTTGCTAGCTAGTTAGAGATAAAAGTCTCTCAGATTTATCACCCTGGGTGGTTTGAACCTTGGTCCTCACATCTCAGCCTCCTGAGTGGCTAAAATTACAGGTGTGAGCCAGTACCTAGAAATGGACAGGTTTTGAGAAAGAGAATTCTGGAAAGGTTAGGAAGTCAGTGGATGTGGAGAACCAGGTCTAGTTAGGAAGTGAAAGTACAAACATGGAGGTAAAGGACAAGCGCTAAACAAAGACAAGAAGCCAAAACGAGCAGTCAGCTGTAGAGACTGACTGATAGGAAATGAAGAAGGTAAATTCAGTGGATCAAGGGACTAACTTTACCCTTGAACCTTTACCCCATACTCTGGCCACTCACTTCCTCATACTATGGTGTGGGCTATGCTACACAGCAGTTGTTCATTTAATGCCTGATCTCCCAAAGAGCAAAGTACTCCTTGTAGACTTGATTCTTTTGGAGCCATCTTTCTATTTCCTATGCCTATGCCCACAAACTTACAAATATATAATCACACTAAATAATGAGCTAATGAACAGAGGAGTGACAAAGAAGTAGAGTGGAGGATTCCAGGTAGAAAGTGACAGTGGTGTAGGAGGATGGGCAAATGAAGGTAAGGGTTTGGAGTTTGTGGTTCTTGTAGGTATTGTTATGCAAATATTTCCTCCCTCTCTTAGGGAGGGAGAGGATTTTCCTCTATTACTGGAGGCTGTCTTGATCACAGTCACAGATCTACTTATAACTAGTACTAAGGGGTTGTGTAAAGACCAGTTCAAGTGGAGATAAAGACAGCTAAAGAGGACAAGCAAGGAAAACCTGCTAACTCTGTTTATTTGTGCAAGCCAGCACTGCAACTCAGTTAGGACTAGTAAACTGGGTTGACAACAACCTAGATCTACTCAAATATGTGTACATGTTAATACAAAATGAAAACTGCCCTTTCTCTGTTTCTTCTCTTGACCACACAGGGACTATCCTAGAAAAATACCTGAAGATTGCTACTTTGTTGGCCTGAAATAATTTAAGGTAGAAATAGAAGTCTAGGAAAAATAAGATGGAGTCAGACTGGACAGCTGTTGATGGAGGGTGGGAGGGAAAGAGAGTCTACAAAAATAGGCAAGTAGATAGATAAATAGATGAAATGTTGCCTAATTTGCTAGAAATAGATAGTATAAGAGCAATAAGGATAAGAAGAATTGCAAACTATATTTTGGGGATAAGTACTAAAGTAGAAATAGAATTGCATGTAAAGCATTAAATCAGGCATAAAGAAGAATCATATAGAATGACAGAAAGCAAGGCATGGTTTAGAGAATAGGAAGACGGCCCAGAGAGTGACAAGAGGGGCTGAGTCTCTTGAAACTAAACTTCTGGAGAGGCAGAATGTCAGTGTGAGCAACAGAAGGCTTAGGGCTACTGGATAGTCTTTTACTTGGCCAGTCTGATCCCTTCCATTAATCTTGAGGATGCACACCTCTCCTGACTGGTTGTTTTCTGGAAATCCCCCGCAGAAATTTTTCATCAGTATAACCAACTCTGACTCCTGGGGCAGTGCCAGAAGGGCACTCCTAACCCATGACAAATCCTGAGTGCTGTATGTGAAGAGTCATACAATCAAGACAGAGTTGGAGAAAAGTAAGAAACTCAACATTCGCAAGTGGACTGGAAAGTTGATCCACTCAGTTCTGGAGATTTGAGAGACACAGAGAGATCTGAAGCTAAGAAGCAGAGCTGGCTATTGAGCTGAAAACTAAAAACGCTCTTCTTATAGCCAACGAGGGCCTGGTAGAAGTGGATGCACTGATGTTCTGCATGGGGAGAGAAGAGAGGAGCAAGTGAGGGATTAAGTGGAAGTTATGTAGGGAAGTGATAAAGGAGAAAGAAGAAAGAAAGATGTAAGAGCCAGAGAGATAGCCTTTCTATTCCCTTCTTTCTCTCCCTCTCTTATATCTAATGTACCAATATTCTCTTCAGTCCCCTCCTTTTTCTTTTCCTTTCTTACTTTCTTTTTTGAAATAGGGTCCAGGTCTGTTGGACAGGCTGTCCTTGAAAGCCTGGGCTCAAGCTACTACTCCTGCCTCAGCCTTCCCAGAAGCTGAACTGGACCTATGCCACTGCTCCCATTCAACTTTTTTTCCTTTTCTCCTTAAACCACCTAAAGACAGGGCTTATTCCTTTCAGAGGTGCCCTGGGGCGAGGAAAACTCTCTACTCCTATTTTGATGTTGTTGTCATCACCACATTAACACTCAGCAAGATCCACAGGAAAGTGAACACCTGGTGATTTTACTCATAACAGCCAGAGGCTACAAACCTGTTCCAATGGCTGGGAGACAAACAGAGGAGTAATTGCATTTTTCACACTCTTTCAACACACAGGTAACAGATTTCTTGACATCATGTCCACCAATAACATGAATAATTTTCTTGCAGTTCAGTAATCCACCTCCCGTAATTATATATTCATTGACTCTCTGTTGAGCTGGGAAACACACAAAAAAGATACAAAAGTCAGATGTAGAAGTTCTCTGTGTTTAGAACAAGAAGTGTCTGATATGGAATCATCTTGCCAATACAAACTGAAATGCTATCTCTGATGAAACTTTATGCCTTCGATTTTCTTCTTTAACAGTGAAATTACTTTTGAATTCTAATTCTCTGTAATTGTAATTTTTTAGTAAAATGTATGATTGTAAGACCAACGTGTTGTTTTCCTAACCCCAAGACTCTGCTTGTTTCTCCCGATTGGCATTTTTAGTCCTCTGCTTACAATTACAATTTAGGCTCAAATATTAGTATTTTGTCTTACCTAGGCGAGAGCATTCCTTTTGCACATCTGGTCCTGCACCTTCCAAAATGGCCTTGGAGACCCCTAGTGAGAAAACCAAGATGGGTACAAACACACACACACAAAAACTGTGCAGTATGTTTGAATTAGAAAGATGGTCTTGTCATATGAAAGGAGTTCTATACCTGGGTATTGCTGGTAAGAGAGGAAAAATTCATCAAATAGCTTTTCATCTATAGGAAACTGTCAAAATATTCTAAAGTTATTAACTAAGATGACTGTTAACCACATTATTAATATTATTCATTAAACCATTATCAATAACTATTAATTAAAACATATTAATATAAAATAGCCAAAGTTATCAAAAGAAGAGCAAAAGATCTTGCAGAAGATCTTCTTCATAGTACTAACCATGGTGATTTTTATACTAGTTCATACAAGGGAAATACCTGCTCTGAGGTTAAACGTATTTGATGTTGAATTTACGATCACATCTGCTTCTTCTTTGGTGATGTCACCAGAGGCCACCTGGAAGAGGATGGGGCCAATTTTCATTTCATACACTCCTAAATTAGGGCTGGAAACAGCCCCATAGAAGCCTGCCAAGAGAAAATAACAGAGTCAGTCCCCAAGACAATAAGAGCAAGAATGAATGGGACTACTCCCCGTGCCCCCCACCCAGAGCTTTCCTCTCTGGGTGTGACCTCTAGCTTTCAACCTCACTGTCTGACAAAGCCCTTATGAAGGTATGTTTCCAGAAAAGGACTAGAAAGATGGTACATATCAAACATGACATCTGGGGGTGGGGGGGGAGGGGGCGAATACAGTAGGCCCCTTATAGATCCTGTGTGTCCCACAAGCACAACTAAAACCTTGGACCAAGCCATAAAACACTGCCACCTGTGGGGACTCGAAAAAGGTAAAACAGATGTAGATCTTCTAGGAAAGAAATCAAAACTTGAAGAAGCAACGTGCACAAAGTTTCTCATTTGTTTTTGTTTTTACATTTCTCCTCTTTTCTCCCCTAGTTTTGCTGAATTTGGGCAAGATAGCTAGATCTTGCCTCCCCCAAAGCCTCTGTGATACCGAAATAGGATAACAAAAAATAACAGCAGTCTTGACAGGAAAAATCATTAAGTTAGCATTGGACTCAAAGTGTGCATTTTGAAAATCTGTAAGATTATATTTTGAAACGATTCTTGTCATTATTTAAAAATCCATTGTATAAAAACCAAACAACTACTAAACAAACATGAAAAGGTCTAGGATAGACCTATCAGAGGACCACAATAGCTCAAACAGCTATGTACACATGATTATATAAGATGAGGCTAAGCAAAAAGAACTCCAAGAGAAGGACACAGAAGGATTCTATTCTTTTCATTACGTTTAATGTTCTAGGTGAATTTCCTTTGGTGTACCCCACGTGGTTACTGTATATGATTTTGGTACACTGGCTATTTATTGTATATATGATTACCTGAACTAGGGAAGGGAAAGAAAAATGAGGGAGGGTATAACAAATGTGACAAGAAATGTACTCACTACCTTATTATCTCTTAGTCTTTTTTTTTTTTTTTTTTTTTTTTGCCAGTCCTGTGGCTTAGACTCAGGGCCTGAGCACTGTCCCTGGCTTCTTTTGAAGCTCAAGGCTAGCACTCTGTCACTTGAGCTACAGCACCACTTCTGGCCATTTTCTATATATGTGGTGCTGGGGAATCGAACCCAGGGCTTCATGTATACAAGGCGAACACTCTTGCCCCTAGGCCATATTCCCAGCCCTCTTTTTTTTTTTTTGTTTTGTTTTCTTTTTTGGTACTGGGGATCGAACCCAGGACGTTGCACTTGCTAGGCAAGCGCTTTGCAACTGAGCTACATCCCAGCCCCCTCACTACCCTGTTATGTAACTGTACCCCCTCTGCACATCACCTTGTCAATAAAATTTAATTTAAAAAGATTGAATTTAAAAAAAAATCCATTGTTTAAGCCAGGTGCTAATGTCTTACACCTGTAATTCTAACTACTCAGGAGGCTGAGATCTGAGGATCACAGTTTGAAGCCAGCCCAGGCAGAAAAGTCGATGAGACTCTTATCTCCAACAAACTACTCAGAAAAGGCTGGAAGTCATGCCGTGGCTCAAGTGGTAGAGTGCTAATCTTGAGCACAAAGAGGCTCAGGGAGAGTGCCCAGGCCTTGAGTTCAAGCCCCAGGACTAGAAAAAAAAATATCCATTGTATGGGTTATTTAATTTGGCTCACTTTCTCTTTTTCCCTAGATGACATAAACATAGCCAGTAGTTGACCTTTGGGGGCAGGTATGTCATTTATCACTCAATCTTTTTTTTTTTTTTTTTTTGCCAGTCCTGGACTTTGGACTCAGGGCCTGAGCGCTGTCCCTGGCTTCTTTTTGCTCAAGGCTAGCACTCTACCACTTGAACCACAGCACCACTTTTGGCTTTTTCTATATACGTGGTGCTGGGAAATCAAACCCAGGGCTTCATGTATATGAGACAAGCACTCTTGCCACTAGGCCATATTCCCAGCCCGTTATCACTCAGTCTTTCAGAAACAAACATCACAACCATCCTTTACTTGCCAATGAATAGTTACTTAGCAACTAGAAATTATTTGTTGGTCTAAAAGCTTTTCTGAACCTTGTGCGACTGCAGTCTTGGGAGCTTCGTCTCTAGGAATTCCATTATTTCTTTTGGAAAATTCATCAGAAAATGCCTGGAATAAAACACAATTTTCACCATTACACTCCTCAGAAAACCAAAAATTCAATTCATCAGGGCTTTTCATCCTGCATGCACTTACATAGGCAGATGTAAATAATTATCAAAAATATCCAATTTCTTAATAGGTTATTATTATTTTTTTTTTTGGTGGTACTGGGTTTAAAGTCAGGGCCTGTGCTTTTGCATGCTGAGCAGGTGTACTCCCATGTAAGCCATCACTACAGCCCTTAGATTTGTGTGTGTGTGTGTGTGTGTTCATGTGTGCACACGCATGTACAGTGGTACCGAGGCTTGAACACAGCCTCAAGCTCTCACTTGGCTTTTTTATCCTACCACTTGAGCTACATCTCCACATCCGGCTTTTTCCTGGTTAACTGGAGATAAGAATCTCTTGGATTTGTCTGTCCAGGTTGGCTTTAAACTTTGATCCTAAAATCTCAGCCTTGCTAGTAGCAAGAATTACAGGCATCAGCCATCAGCATCTAACTAGATTTTTAAAGTTATAGAAACAATATACAGAATCCCCTCTCTACAGATGTCTTCTGAAAATTATCAAAGATGTGATTTAAAAAATGTAAGGATATTCAGTAGAGTGCTATTCATAATAGAGAAAAAATAAAATGGTTAAAATCCAACAGGGAAATAATTAAGTTTTAATATATGTACGGAATTATTTCACACTATTAAAATTATATTTTGGAAGATATTTAATAGAATAGAGAAATGTTTATTTTTATATTATTAAATTAACAAAGGAGGATTAAAAACTTACATATTTATAATCTCACTTTAAAATTACATTTGCAAATGGAGATGTGCCTCAAGCAGTAGAGTGCTACTAGCCTTGAGTGAAAAAGCCAACTGCAAGAATCTGAGTTCAAGCCCCATTACTGACACAAAATTAATAAAGTAACTAAATAAATTTACATTTGGAGCAAAGACTGGGATGGAAGACAACTACAGAATGTGTGTGTTTTATATTATTTAAAATTTCTTTAATGAAAATGGATTACTTTCCTCATCAGTAAAAGTAACAAACAGTAAAAGAAATAAATTAAAAGTATAAACTATGTTGAAAATGAACTATACAACTTGTGGGTGGAGATGGAAGGGAAAAATGAGGAGAGAGCAAGGGAAGGGGTGACAGTGTCCAAAAAGAAATAAATTCTTTACCTGACTTATGTAACTGTGACCCTTTTGTACATCATCTTAATAATAACAATAAAAATAAAAGTTAAAAAAATCAAAATCAAAATATGCAGTTAAAAGAAAGATAATCAAGGTCCCAAAATTTGAGTTTGTAACTTCTTAACTGTAATGAGAGTAATGACCAAGGAAGTAGTAATTTGGTTGTTTTTTGTTGTTGTTGTTGTTGTTGCCAGTCCTGGGCCTTTGACTCAGGGCCTAAGCACACTGTTCCTGGTTTCTTTTTGCTCAAGGTTAGCACTCTACCACTGAGCCACAGAGCCACTTCTGGCCGCTTTTTTTTTTTTTCTATATATGTTGTGCTAGGGAATCAAACCTAGGGCTTCACGTGTATGAGGCAAGCACTCTTGCCACTAGGCCCTATTCCTAGCCCCAGGAGTAGTAATTTGGGGAGCAAGAGATAAATAAATGTATCCTAACATTAATGAACAAAATGAATTAGTGAACTTTTTTTTTTAACTTTTTGGGGGCAGTGACTGGTGCAACACTATAAATCACCCCTTCTTCCACCACCAGAAACAAGTAACACAAAACTTTTTTTTTTTTTTTTTTTTGCCAGTTCTGGGGCTTAGACTCAGGGCCTAATAAGCACTGTCCCTGCTTCCTTTTGCTCAAGGCTAGCATTCTACTTCTTGAGCCACAGCGCCACTTCCAGCTTTTTCTGTTTATATGGTGCTGAGGAATGGGAACCCAGGGCTTCATGCATGCTAGGCTAGCACTCTACCGCTAAGCCACATTGCCGGCCCCACACAAAACTTTTTGAATAAACAAGTAACATGTGGATACAGACTGGCTTGGGTGGGTGGGGGGCATGGACCAAAACTGCTGAGTGAGTCTTAGACTTCCAGGTCTGTGAGGGCCACACAGGTAAAGTACACAGATTCAGAAATGAATCCCTGCCACTCAGCCATAATCCCTTCCACTTCAGCTTCTCTTTGAAACAAAAGTCCCAATGTACTATAACTTCTAGGTCAGGTTGCTGTTCCATCACCTGGAATTTTATGTAGTTGTTTTTGGTTTCTTAATATTAGCTACTGATTCAGATTAAAAGCAAAAAACAGCCCAAATAAAAATACATCTAGAAACTATGTTCAGATCATGGGTTGCTGGTTGGCAACCTCATTTACAATATCCACTTACAAACATCTCAGTCAATTTCTCTGTTTATGAACATGTAATCAAAATGTAACTGTTGAGCTGGGATGTAGCTCAGTGGCAAAGCACTTACCTACCAAATGCAGTGTCTGGGTTCTACAGTATCAAAAAAGTAAAACAACAACAACAACAAAAAACAAACCCAAAAATGTACAGTTAAAAAAAAAACCCAAAGGCTGGAAATATTGCCTAGTAGTAGAGTGCTTGACTAGCATACATGAAGCCCTGGGTTCAATTCCTCAGCACCACATATATAGAAAAAGCCAGGCATGCACTGTGGCTCAAGTGGTGGAGTACTAGCCTTGAGCAAAAAAGAAGCCAGCAGTGCTCAGGCCCTGAGTTCAACGCCCAGCACTCGCAAAAAACAAAACAAAACCAAAACAACAAACAGTGATGTACTGGTGGCTTATGCCTGTAATTCTAGCTACTCAGGAGGCTGAGACCTGAGGACCTGGGTTCAAAGCCAGTCCGGGCAGGAAAGTTCCTGAGGCTCTTATCCCCAATTAACCACCAGAAAACCGGAAGTGGCATTGTGGCTCAAATGGTAGAGTGCTAGACTTGAGCTGAAGAGCTCAGGGACAGCCTCCAAGCCCAGAGTTCAAACCCCATGACCAACAACAACAACAAAAGTAACTGTCTTTAAATATCCTATGAGAAAAAGTGTAATTGTTATTGTATGAATAACTGAAAGCATTTCAAAAGATATTAAATCTGTCTACAGAGAATGATCCTTTTTACAAAGTAATAGTTGAATACTTTGAATATTTAGAAAAGAAGATAAAGACAAAAAAAGAAGATAAAGGCTAGGGTTTTCTGGAAAAGCATGATATTTGAAGGCTCAGGCTTCTGTCATAGCACTCACACCCTGGCCACTTGAAAGGTGGGAGGGGGAGATTAAAGAGGGGATTAATGAGAGGATATGAAGGGAGAGAATGCAATCATAGTATTGAATGCATATCCTATGGAACTAAGAGAACTAAAGGGAGAGGTTGGATTGGGAAAGATGGGGAGAATGATGAAAGGGTTGACATTGATCAAGATGCATTGTATTCATAAACTGATTTGTTGAACTGATTTGGTAACTCCTTTGTATAACGCCTTACAGATAATAAAAAATATAACATAAAAATCTGCTCAGCACCACATTCCTCCAGTTGTTTGCTTTGTGTATATAAATCTAAGTTCCAAAACTAACTATAAAATATAGATAGGAGGGTATGTGTTATATACTGTATTTCATAATCTACTATATATTATCTCAACAAATGGAAGTCAAAGGGAGATCATAAAAACTCTTTTACTGAATAGAAATAAAGCAGGTCAAGTAAATAGACCCCATACTTTATTCAGGCTTTGTGGCTGTCTGACTGGATGTACTTGCTTCCAATGAGTTTGTAAATGATGTGTAAACCAAGGGTGGGGTGATTGGCAGGCTGTAGAGGACATGAGAAATCATCTGATTCATGTCTGTGCAGATATTATTAGCTTTCTATGGCTCTCACTGACTTCTTGGCTGTTTGCATCAATAATTTTATATGGTCTGTGAATGATGTTACAATATCCAAATGAACCAAGAAAAATTTAAACTATGACATCACCAAATCCAGATAATCCAATAATCTATGGATGTCTCTTAGGATGCTGGCTTTAATCTGTTAAATTCTTTCAATATCATAAAAGTTTTCAAATACTAAGTATAATCTACTTTCCTGGTTTATTCAATAGGGATAAGGACTTAAATGCCTCTGGTTCTCTCACAGTGCCAAATCTAGTGGCTGACTCAGAGATAATACGCAGTAAATGCGAGCTGACTGACAGATTATAACTGAAGATGGTTCTTGTTCCAGATCTTTTCATCACCTTTATTATATGTGGGCCTTATTTAATTCTGATTCAGACATAAAGCCATTAAAGACAAACCATTTATGAGACAGTTGGAAATTTGAACATTGACTTTATGACTGATTAAATAAAAGGAACACGAACAATTTCTTTTTGATGTGATACTGTAACACAGTTATATTATTTGTAAAAAAAAAAAAAAAGGAATCCTTTTTTAAAATATGAATTGCTGGGGCTGGGAATATGGCCTAGTGGCAAGAGTGCTTGCCTCGTATACATGAAGCCCTAGGTTCAATTCCTCAGCACCACATATATAGAAAAGGCCAGAAGTGGCGCTGTGGCTCAGGTGGCAGAGTGCTAGCCTTGAGCAAAAAGAAGTAGGGACAGTGCTTAGGCCCTGAGTTCAAGCTCCAGGACTGGAAAAAAACAAAACAAAACAAAACAAAACAAAAAAAAAAAGAAAATTGCTGAATTGTTTAGGGATAAAAATTTTAAGATAATTTTATAGATTATAATACATTTTAAGGTAATTAAGAACATTTTAAGAAAGGGATAACATTTAAGATTTGCTTCAAAATCATATGAGAGAAAGGGATATATACAGAGATAGAAATCAAACATATTGGCCATAGGTTGACTATAGTTGAAGCAGAGGAATAGATACTATGGGGTTAATTAGATTATGTAATCTATTTTCCAATGTGCCTAACACATTCTTGAATGAGAAGTTAATTCTTTTTTCAAATCTTTAGTTTTTCTTGCAATTTGTCATGCTATGGGTTAACATAGTTCTCTTAATTTCCTGGATATGAAATACAGTAAAAAAAAAATCCTGTTAGGAAGAAGGCATTTGAGAATTTTAGGTTCCAAATAAAGGTGGCCCAAATTCACCAGAAATGAGCAAGACTATACCTGAATATTTTCATGATCTGTTGGGTGCAGCAGAAATTGAACCTCTTGCAAAGTTTTCAGTTGATTATTGCTACTAAATTTCAAAACTTCTGAAATGATTAAATCAGCAAATACAGTTTTAGGAAATCTCAAATTCCCTGTCCCTATTGCTGGAAATCCAATGGATTGTAACGACAACTTCTCAGTGATCTCCAAACAGTCTCTGATTATGTCTCTCATGATCTGAAAAGCACAAGGCACATCTTTATACATCTTGCCGAGAAATTCTCCAATGTGATATTCATATACTGAAAGAAGGGTCCAAAGGCTAGCCCATTTTTCCTGCCAATGTTAAACCTAGGCCTTACCTGTAGTGAAGAGGTGCTGTTATCTCCCCATTCTGGAGCCACCACGTGGAGCACATGGCAGCAGTCCAGATTACCACCACTGGTTTGGAGAATGGTGCCCACATTGGCGGTGATCCCTTGTCCAGCAGCCTTCAACTCCTCCTGGAGCTTCGGCCCACTCTTTCTCAAGAGGGCCCGAGAGAGGGGCCCTCCATTGAGTTCAAGATCTGAGGCAACAGAGTTGACAATGATGTGGGTCTAAAAGACAAACCAAAGATCTGTTTCAAACTCTCACAGAAGGCGTTCAACAATCATGGCTATCTTTGAGCCCTTGGGCTCAGTATAACTGAAATATAAATTCAAGCCTAAGTGTTAGGAAATATTTCTCCAGGACAGAAGACAGCCAAGAGGAAAAGAACATATAAACTGGATTTCCCTGGCTCATACCTGTACTCCTAGCTGAGATTCAGAGGATCAAGGTTCGAAGCCAGCCTGGACAAAAAAGTCATCAAGACTCCATGCCCAATTAACCAGCAAAATTTAGGGTAAAGGCATGGCTAATGTGGTAGTGCAACAGCTGAGCAATAAAATAAACAACTGTGAGCCCCTGAATTCAATACCCCCTCCTACCCTGAGGGGTGGCACAAGATGACCTGAAGAGTCCTGAATAAGATCCTTTCAGGGGCTAGGAATGTGATTTAGCGGTAGAGTGCTAGCCTTACATGCATGAAGCCCTGGGTTCGATTCCTCAGCACCACATATATAGAAAAAGCCAGAAGTGGCACTGTGGCTCAAGTGGTAGAGTGCTAGCCTTGAGCAAAAGGAAGCCAGGGACAGCGTCCAGGCCCTGAGTTCAAACCCCAGGACCGGCAAAACAAAACAAAACAAAAGATCCTTTCAGTGGATGGCAAAGATATCAAAGGGCTATGGGAGACCTGAGAAATAGAAATGTTCACAACAAGCAAAGAGTAACAGAGTAGGGCTGGTAATTTACCCAGGTGGATTGTGATGTATTGTTCAAATCTAACAGAGAGCTTCTGCCAGCCAGGGTAGACATGATACACTTGTGGAAGAACTGCCTTGAGTGCTAAGCCACACACAGTGAACAGACATGAAAACTTTTTTTTCTCACAGTGAGCATAAACCAATTAATTAGGCTGTGTTAGTGAGGCCAAAAGAAGCGAGGAGGAGGTGCTCTGCCCTCTGTGGGTCTTGCAGAGTAACACACTGCAGGCACTGAGGCCGTGGGAACTACGCGAAGATGGACGATGGAAGGGAAAGGGGTGGAAAGAACATCTTCACATTTAGTCTCAAGGGAGACCAAGAGTAGAACTCATTGCCATTCCCGATTCTTGATCAAGAGAGCATTCTGTGTAGTTGTTTGGCTTTAGAAATGAGAAGACAAATTATTTTTAATATTCTAAAAATAGTGCAATAATTAAGAACCTTTAAGAAACTAGAATCCCTGCTCTACTGGATTGCAAGCTCAGATAAGTTATTTTACCCCTCTAAATCTCATTCCTTCATATGTGAAGTGAGAAGAACAGTATTTTAGAATTTACCTCAAGTCATTGAATGAGAAAATGGGGCTGGGGATGTGGCCTAGCGGCAAGAGTGCTTGCCTCGTATACATGAGGCCCTGGGTTCAACTCCCCAGCACCACATATACAGAAAACGGCCAGAAGTGGCGCTGTGGCTCAAGTGGCAGAGTGCTAGCCTTGAGCAAAAAAGAAGTCAGGGACAGTGCTCGGGCCCTGAGTCCATGTCCCAGGACTGGCCAAACAACAACAAAAAATCACTCTATACCAAACTTGTCACAAAGTAACATCGGTATTGACTGTACTTCTTCTAACTACTACTTAAGCTTCTGATAAATAGAAATCGAATTAATTTTTTATTTTACATGACAACAAGTGGTTCTTTAAAATAAGTAACAACTTGAACTAAAGAATAAAATCTGGCCCACACAATAAGAAAAAAATATCTGCAAATCATAAACTTGTACTCATGGTAGACCTGTACCCAAAACACATAAAGAAAAGAAAAACACCAAAATTCAATAATGAAACAACAACCCCATGTAAAAATGGGAAAAATCCAGATATCTCTCTAAAGAGGTGTACAAATGGCCAAAATCACAAGAAAAGATGTTCAACATTATTAGTTATTGGGGAAGTGCAAGTAAAAGCCATTTATCATTCTCTAGGATCCTATATGAACACAGACAAATAATGGTAAGATTTGGCAAAGGTGTGGTGAAACTGAACCTCTCAACCTTGCTGACAATACAAACTGCAATAGCTGCTGTGGCAAATAGACAGCAGCTCCTCAAATTAAACACGGAGTTTCCATGGGACCAAGCCATGCCACTCCAAGGATGGATACTCAAGTGAACAAAAACAATTGTTCATAGACATGTTATAAACAAATGATCACAGGAACAGGACTCATAAAAATCAGAGTAGCAACATCAGACCTGAAACTCTGAAAGTACTTCAGGACAGAGTAGGAGAAACACTAGAACTTACAGGCACAGGCAGAAACTTCCTGAACAGAGTCCCAGGGGCACGACAGGTAGAAGAGAGAATCTACAAATGGAACTATATTAAAATAAAAAGTTTCTGCCCAGCTGAACACATTGCTACTAAACTAGAAAAACAGCTAACCAACTGGGAAAAGATATTTACCAGCAAGGCAACAGACAAAGACCTAATATCCATTATATACAGAGAGTTCAAGAAACTAACCCCTTCCAAACCTAATACACCAATCGCAAAATGGGAAAAATAATTAAATAGACACTTCTCAGAAGAAGAAATAAAAATGGCAAAGAAACACATGAAGAAATGCTCACCATCCCTGACTGTAAAGGAAATGCAAATAAAAACAACATTGAAATACCACCTTACCCCAGTAAGAATGGCCTATATTCTGAATTCAAACAACAACAAATGCTGGTGAGGATATGGAGAAAGAAGAACCCTATTGCACTGCTGGTGGGAATGCAAACTTGTACAACCACTCTGGAAAGCCATATGGAGGTTCCTCAAAAAACATAGACATACCCTATGACCCAGCCATACCACTAGGCATCTACCTTGAACAACAGAAACCAGGATATGACAAGGACACCTGCATCTCCATGTTCATTGCTGCACTATTCACAATAATCAAGATATGGAAACAACCCAGATGCCCCATTACAGATGAATGGATTTTAAAAATGTGGGACCTACATACAATTGAATTTTACACTGCCATTAGAAAAGATAAAATAATGGCATTCGCTAGAAAATGGATGGAACCAGAACAAATCATGCTGAGTGAGACAAGCCCAGAACAGAGAAACAAATCATGTATGGTCTCCCCGATATGAGGGTGTTAGAACTAAAATGCAAAGAGACAGAGCAAAGTAAACAGGTCCCAAGACACCAAAGTACAGTAAAAAGCAAAGAGGATACAGAATGAGTGGAAAGTGTGTGAAAATAGTAATAATAATAACAACAATAATAATATAGCAGAGGGGACCATCGCCACATTGGACACAGATGAAAGGGAACTAAGCAACTCATGGGTGGGAATGGGAAGGAAGGAATGAGTGAAGGAGGGAACAGATGTTGCTAAACAAAAAGAACATAATGCACATATCATCTGAAATGGAGAAAATGATTTCATTGTTCAAGTTCACAGACTTCATAAGCTTTGTAGAGTAGAATGACAATTTTTATCATTTTGAAAGCTAAAATGTATACTGTGAAATATATGCAATAACTTAAGCACAATTAAAAAAGGAAAAAGAAATCACAGAGTAGGTACAGGTGTGGCTCTGGTAGAAGAGTATTTGCCTGAAAGTGAGTTCAGTCCTCAGTATTGAAAAAGAAAAGACAAGGTAGAAAGAAAACAAGTTTTCATTGGCTGCTGAAGTCTAAAAACATGTTTAGACATACAACTCAATGTTACTCAGACACAAAAAAACCAACGAAGTATTTAGAAATGTTAGAACACATATGAACTTTAGAAATACTTTTAGTGAAAGAAGTACTCCTTGTCTCCAGCATCCTCCAATGGAAGAAGGGAGGCCTGGCAGAGCAGGAGTGGTCCACAGTTTATTACAGATAGTTGCTCTTCTGATTGTTTAGAACCCAGGTTAGAAAGGCTGTTAAATTCCTTAAAAATCATATTAACTACCAGTGTCCCTTTCCCTACTTATCCCCAGTCTACATGAATTGTTTGTAATTGATGCCTGATTCCTAGACGTTCCTCAGGTCCACTCCCTGTCCCTCTTCCTCTCCATACAGAAACAACAAACTGGGGGCTGAGAATGTGGCTTAGTGGTAGAGTGCTTGCCTAGCATGCACGAAGCCCTGGGTTTGATTCCTCATAAACAGAAAAGGCTGGAAGCAGTGCTGTGACTCAAGTAGTAGAATGCTAGCCTTTTGCAAAGGAAGCTCAGGGACAGTGCCCAGACCCCGAGTTCAAACCCCAACACTGGAAAAAAAAAAAAAAAGAAAGAAAGAAAGAAACTGGTATTGGTGCTAATGGCTCTTCAGTCTCTGGCCCTCAAGCTCACTTCTGCTCAGCTCCATTGACAAGGTTCTGTCTTCTGCATTTCCCATACCCTGTTCTGTATCTTCAGATTTTCAAAAAAATGGCAAAGATAAATGCAATATCATATGATATTATATTATGTTATGATAATATATGATATCAAGATAAACTTTCACACTTACTGGAACCTAGCAATCTGATCTCAATACCCTTTCAATTCTCACAAATGATAGGCCAATTTCTATTGGTAAGTGGCACAATTATCTGAGGAAAGCCATTTTAAGGCAGGGATGTAGAGCATCTAACATCTCTTCATTTTCCCTTCCATCTTTGTCTTCCTTCAGCCCACTAGGAGAGATCCAAACATTAAGAAGCATCATGACACCTTGGTGATGTTTCTAAATAGAGACACTCACCTTAGCATTCTGTACACCTCCACTCACCAACAGCATTTTCAGGCCGCTTGGAGATACCAGATATAACTGTTCCTGTGATACATTTATAGGTTGGTCTACTGCCATTAAATGGACAGGGGAGGCTGTGTCAGGTAGGGACTCTGACTTGGAATGGGGGGCTGTATCTTTGAATATCGTGTTCATAGCTTCAACAAAGGCTCTAACAATCTTCATAGATGGGTCCACAAGGTAAATCTCTTTCAAGGACCCACCTTCGTGACAACTTTCCTTGATAGCTGAAACAATGGTCTCTACACACAGGCGTAAAGGAAAGCCAAACACTCCAGAGCTAACAGCTGGGATGGCTATGGATTGGTAGTTGTTGTCCTCAGCTAAAAGAAGACTGGAAATCACAGCTGTCTTTAATAGGTGTACACACCTCTGGGACTGATCTTCTTTCCACTGAGGCCCTACTGCATGGATCACATGGTGGCACGGGAGCTTTCCTGCTTTTGAAATGGTGGCATTGCCAGTTAGGACCTTGCCCTTTTTCTTCACTATCTGGTCACAATCTTCTTGAAGCTCAGGGCCAGCTGCCTTTAAGAGAGCAGCAGCAAGCCCACCAATATGCCTGAGGTCTTCGTTTGCTGCATTCACCACCACATCAACTGGAAACTGAGTTAAGTCACCCTGCTTCACAATCAGCATGACACCAGGGGCCAGCTCCCTCTTGAAGTTGTTGCCCTTCTCGTCCTTTTCCTTGTTCTCTAGGAGTTCAATGAAACAGCTATACAACCGCCTCACCTCACTTCTGTAAAACAATATTTTATCCTGGAAGAACTGCCTGGTTCCTGGCTTATCAATGTCAAAGGTTTTAACACAGATTGAATTCTGAGCTTTCTTGATGATGTCTGTGCCTTCCAGTACTTCACTCTTGGTACCAATAAGTAAAATGCCATTCTTTCTGTTTTCAGGCTGGAAAATTACCTGCACACTTGTCTTCTTTGGCCAGAATTCCTTCTTGTTTGCCCTGAAGTAGTTTAAAAGCAAGGATGGCTTGACCTCAATGAAGCTCTCTATTCTCATATGTTTTTCCAGGAAGTCAAAAACTAAGCTATAGACATCCTCGACTTCTTTCACACAGCCTGCAATGATCACCTCAGCTGGAAATTTTGAAGTCAATTCAGTGATTACCACCACCTTTGTGTGGGAATTGTGTTTCTTTTGCAAATCATTAATTTTCTTTTTCCACTTGTTGCCATTAAGAATTTCCTTGTCCTCAACTTCAATGCGTTTAAAATGTAAGGCACTGAGCATTTGCTCCTCAGCTTGTTCTTGATCTTTAGCAGAACAGCTGGTCAAGTCAACAGTTGTATCCTTTAGTTCATATATTGCAAGAATTTTCTGTTTTATAAAGAGAAACAGAGACAATTCTTTACAGTCTACCTGTTGCAAAAAGGAGGAGACCTCAGAAGAAATCGGAAACGTTTTATGCACCATGGCAAACATCATTGCCAAGACTTCACTCTTTACTTTATACACATCTGCACGGGGGCCTTTCAGGCACAGGTAGTGAGTGGATTCATTGTAAGAAAGCTCCATCTCTGGGCACTCCATGCATAGACGCTTCAGGCTACCACTGTGGTACAAAAGAAAATACTTTCCTGGAGAAATGGCCACTTTTTCCTCCAGACTCTCCTGTTCCTTTCTAATTTTCTGCATGATGCTTTCTATTAATTCCTTAGTTTTCAAGGTAATGTTTTGGACATCTTCTGATTTTCCTGCTAAGATGACCATCTCCTCAGTTGGATCAAACTCAATCAAAATCCTACCATCTTCTAGATCTTGTTTGATGGTGTCCCACACTCCTGGCTCCACTTGAAGTGAGATAATTTCATATTTAGACCTGATGGCAGCGAGTGCTGTGGATGCCTCTTTCTGCCAGGTCTTGATTTGTGATCTTCTTTGACTGCCCAACGTGGCTGCAGGTCTGATGGTAACTGTACCGTTGAGTTGGGACCATGTTAGCTCACAGTGACGCTGTCTCATTTCATCATTTATCTCCTGGATCAGATGCCCTTCTTTCTGAAAAAACTTCCATAAATGAGGATCCAATATCTCTTTGAATGGTGCTGGGAGTTTGATCAGAGGCTTCTCCTTCCCATACAAGGCTGTGCCCAAACATGCATAGTAGGGGAAAACTGACATTGGCATCTTATTGAAGTTATGTTTCTTGGACATGATGTTGTGTAACACTTTAAAATAAAAATAAAAGGTCATCTTCAATATGATAAACAAGACAAAAATTTTCTAGGGTGAAAATCCTAATAAGCATAGAACTTTGATGTGCTATAAAAATCCATCAATTATCCCAAGTGTCCAAAGATAAATTGCTATCTGTTAACAGTCTCCAGGTATATCTTCTTTAATAAAATAACTGCTTTCTACCTAAGATGGTGATGTTAAATTCCTTGTAATTAAATCTTATTCTCTGTTTCTTCTTATATCATGGCTCCACACCCATTACAGTAAGGAACAAATATGAGTTTGGTCATAAGTGTGTGGATAATATTTTCTCTGGTATAAAGGGTATTTTTCTGCTCAGTTTGGACAGTTCTAGAACTTAAGTGTTCACAGTTGACCCAGTTTGCATTAAAACCTTTCCTAGGAGAAGCAAGTAACTGATAGCTTACCGTGTGCCAGATACTACTCTAAGTGCACCTAAATATAATCATTTAATCCCTACAGCAGCTTTGTTGTAGGTACTGTTATGGCCATCCTTATCTGTAAATGCTAAGGCTAAGGTTGGAAAAAATTAAGTAAGTTGAATAACTTACTTAAGGTTACATCTGAACTAATATTCAGCATCTGTCAGCTCCAAAGTCTATGATCCAGCCATGTGAGAGCTCAGTGATTCAATAAAACTAGCCCCCTGCTACAGTCCCTCTCCTTTCAATGATACTAGGATTCCTCTCAGGAAGCATATTAGCAACGTGATGGTCACTTTATGGATGAGAAAACAGTAGATGCGGTGGGTTAAAATGACTTGCTGAAGAACATAAAGCAGTAAGCTCCAAAGTCAGGGATTGAATTCAGACCTGACTTCAAGTATTTAATGTTAATTTTATACCTGTTATATTCTACATCCTGAGGTCATGTGAGACCACATGTAAAAGAATTCCTGAGTGGCCATAGTGAGTGGTAAAAAAGCAATAGTTACAATTTATAGAATCTGTATGTTATTAAGAATGTCTTTACCAAAACCTGTTGAAAACAACTTGAAAACTTAAAGGTACCCAAAATGACCTATTATACCTCTTAGTTATTCGCAAATGGTGACACATTAGAAAATCTTTTATCTTTTAAAATCTTGCTCCTCATAGTCTGAGTCACTGCCCTCATGAAGTATTGTATCTCATGGGAACTGATTATTAATTTAATTTTTCTAAAAACATACATCAAATAAAGTGCATCAGAATTTAACTAACTGCTAAGACATGCTAAAAATGGCCTAGGTTATGTCAGATATCACATGCTAAGAACTATTACCTTTTCTGTCATAAAATTCAACCAGAGCTGAACTCTCATCTGGAAAACATTCAACACTGACAACTCTTCCTCCTCCATTGAAAGGATTTTCGAAGTAAAGTTGTAGCTGGTAGTCATCAACACCAGGGGGCAGGTTTTCAACTCTGATTGTTTTTGTAATTTCCAGAAGTCTTGGAGAAATCTGAAGTTTTTTAATTGAATGGTGCCTGGCACAATCATCAACAAATTTCATAGTATCTGCAGAGGGAAAAAAAAACAAGAAAGTTATTAAATCTCTGAAGTATACAGAAAAAATGGTCTGGCAATTAATTAAGATGAAAAGAAGAACTGACCTGGCTGTGGTGATACAAGCCTGTATTCTCAGCTTAGGGAGGCAAAGATATGAAAATCAGGGCCCTGAGTTGACTCATAAAACAAACCAAAGCAAAAAGGGTTGATGATATGTCTTGACTGGTATAGAACCCAAGTTTATTCAAACTCCAGTGTGACCAGAAGTAGGGATATGGAAGGATAAGAAATTATTCTAATTTTGAACACAAGATTGTAATACTACATACGAATCTGCATGCCTAAAACTTCCAGGCAATGAACAACATGTATATGAATGTCTTACATGGTTATTGCCATTGAGCAATGTCTCTCCAATCACAACCTTTGCCAACCTGAAATAGCATCTCACTTCAATCCTTTCTCAAGTCCTTCAAGAGCAACCTGCCTGCTCACATTCCTTAACCAGCTTACAGTGACTTTGGCTGCTTGATTCCAAGCATCACTGGCTCTTCCTGGCCACTCATTTTATTTCCCATTTTAAGAGAAGAAAAGAAAGCCAGTCTATTATTTTAAAAATCCACCTAGTTTTGCCCTTGCCTATACCATTTCCTGTGCCTGGTGTGTCCCTTTTCTTATTTTTTGACGTATTTTTTACTCTTCTGGGGATTCCACCCAGGGCTGTATATAGATTAGGCAAATGCTTCACCATCGACCCTAACCCCAGTCTCATCTGGGTTTTGAAGCATGAAGAGAGGCTTGCCAGATGGATAACATAAAGAGACATGACAAGCAGGAAAGCATCTGCCTAAAATGGCTTAGGGCATTTCAGATACATTCAGCCAGTATGACTGGAGCACAGACTTCTCAAGTGTAACCCTAATATACCTTGTTTGGATCTTCCCATTTCCCACAGCTTGTTGCTGGCAGATGAGATCACACTTTCTCCTCTTGTAGCTTCACTATTCACTTGCATGGAAGCCTCTTCCCTGACCCAGGCTGTGAGTTCCTCCAGAGGAAGAACTAGGATTTTTCACTTTGATGTCCGTAGCATCTACAGCAGTGCCTAACACACCATAATGCTACACTTTGGATCTACAAAGATCCCCTAAGGCCTATGCACTAAAGGCTAATAGGTGGAGGGAACTAAGTAGGGCCTAGTGGGAGGTCTTTTGGTCACCTGCATGGAGAGAAGGGTTTAGGATGACCCTGCCTCTTTCTCTCTTTTAGCTAGGAGGTAACAAGTATGCCATGGGCTACCTAGGTGTTGCCTTTCCAGGGATGCAAAAGCAACAGGGTCTAATGACCATGGAATGCAACCTCCATAATCGTAACCAAATAAACATCACTCCGTATAAGCTGGTTGTCTCAGGTATTTGTTAAATTAATAACAGGCTGACTAACCTACGAGATGTTAAAACGTTTTTACCAATGAACAAAAATGAGTGCTTTTAGATTTTCCTTTTATCATAATACTAATAAACTTGAAACTAGAATAACTTCTTTTGTTGGTTCCTTACCTGTCTTAAGTTCTATGTGAATCGCCTTTCCAGAATCATCTCATTTGATCATGGTGAACTTTAGGTAGTTATTGATGAGGAGAGTGAAGCACAGAGGACACAGTAACCACTAGAATTTTAATGACTTGTGCTCTTAATTAACCATCCCATTGCTATGGCCATAGAGCAGTGAGGGCGTGAACTGGAAAGTTCCTTTGTTTTAGGTGAAGATTGTTTTTACTCGTGACAGTGACCTTAAAGAGCCTAATTTTCTGTGTCATATACAGAAAAGGCCTAAGGTAAAAGATGGTAAGATTGAGAAGAGAACAAATTCTAGAGGTTGGATGCCTGGGTTCAAATCCAGTGCTTCCATTTATCAGCATATTGGTGACTTTGTGTGCACCAATTGAGAAGTAATGAGAGTAATGCCATGAAGTTGTTGAAGGAAAGAGAATACCTATGAAGTGCCTAGCAATAGTACATGTTTTATAGCAAGCATTATGTGTGACTATTAGTATTACTGCTTTAGAATCAAATCAATACTTACTCCTCTCAAAGAATGAAAATGCTCACTCCTTTACCTGGAATCATTTTAATAAACTTAGATTTTTAGACTTCTATTAAGGTATATTCTTTCTCTGTGTATTGCTTCCTCTCTGTCTCTGTCTGTCTCAGTCTCTCTCTTTCTTACAAATACATATGAACCCATACAACAAAAATCAACCTACCAAACATATCAGAACTTAGTTTGAAAGCTAACTTGCTTCTCTTTCAAAATTATTATTAATATGTAGTCCCCCTTTTGTTTTTTACTAACTATTGCAAAGGGTTGACTTCTCTTTAACTTGGGGTCCCAAATCTCAAGGTAGAAAGAATACTGGCTCACCTATGTGCTTAGGCAAGGTAACCACGGCGACATCCACATCCCGGTTTACTTCAGTTTGAAAGTCATCACTGGGCAGGCCACTTATGTTCTCAACTAATAAGGTCAACATCATATCAGTCACGTTTGCCCTAAGATTTTCAAATGCCACCAAAGAGGAAACGTTTTCACATTCTCTCAGGATATCTTCCTGTGTTTCTGATGTCCTGTTGGGAGAGAGTTTTGTATCCAGATCTTCTGACACATCTGATTTATGAGAGACAAAAAATGCACAGATGTTACATTTGTCTGCCAAGGTCTTAGCACAGTGAATTATTCTAAGATGTGACCCTTACTTTTCCAATCTTTTAGCCAACTTTTAGATAGCACTTAGAGTTTTACTTGAATGAATTAAAAAAATAAAACATAGTATTCCATTTTCTATTATTATTATTATCTTACATTCAACTTAATTAAAACTTTTTGTATCTTAACTTTCTAAGAAGCCCATCTTGTCCTCCATAGCACTTGACATTTATTTCTATCACCGCCCTCCATTACAACGATTGAACTAAGCTTCTCAAAAGTAAGACCCAGGCTTGTTCATCCTTGTGTTGCTGGCCCATGGTGGATAGCTGAGACTCAGTAAATGATGACTGAATAAGAGAATTACTGCACGCTGATGGAACACAATGACATCTGATGATGTGCACATACTTACGCTAACTAAATATGGTGCAAAGAGTGAGATATAATATGACAGTACTGAGTGAAACAGGAATAACCTCATGGGATAGGTGCTAGGCTTGGAATGAGGCTATATGCGTTCAACCCTGACTGCCACTCTTTAGCTATGTGACATTGGGCAAATGTCTTAATTGTATGTACATCAAAAACCCAAAACACTGAACTAAGTGAACTCAACAGTCTTCTTCCCAGCAATCAAGTTTCATAACCCATGACTATTAAAAGCTTGATCACAAGAGAAGCATGTCAGGAGTCAGAAGAGACAAAGGGGCTGAGCCTGTGCAGAAAGACCACAGAGATTAGAGGGAAATCTGTGAAGGTCTTGAGAAGTGCGTAGAATTAGGTAGAAAAAAGAAGGGTAAAGGGGATTTTGAGTAACAATCATTAGACAATTAGGAAAAAGTAACTTGATCACTCTGTGGTTCCAAGGAATGTTTTTGGACAGAGATGTGAAAATCACGGTTAGAAAGGTAGGTTAGGTACAGAATGAGTTCTGGGTGGTGATAAGGGTTTCTGTGAATCAACAATGGAATTATTTCGAAACAGTGTACAGGGCTGGTCAGACTGACAATGAAGAGATTCAGAACCAGAGGCCAAGCTGTGAGTGACCTCCTGCCAGACTGAATTTGGAAGGCAATAAGGGGGCCCAGCAGCCAGTGAGAGCTGGATAAGAAGAAATACATTCACAAAGCAAAAAGGCTAACATAGAGAGAAGCCTGAGAGGTGAGGTGCAAGCTGGTTGTGTATTTCAAAAAAACATAAGGAAGTGAAAAGGGGATCTTGTGTGTGTGTGAGAAGGAGGAAGAGACGCAGGAGGAGCAGGAGGACACAGATGGCTTCAGATCATGTTGACTCAGATTTTCCAAATGGAATATCCAACAGAGTTCTGGAATTTAGAAAGGGGTCCTGAGTGGGAATCTGGATGAGGAAATTCTAGAATTTGCCTACCCCAAGTGACCAATATTTCTCTGCTCTTGCCTTTGTCTGTTTTTCAAAACTTTCTAGTTGCTGGTTTTCAACTTTCTGGCCCCAGTTTAACTAAGCATATCCCAGCACTGGACATGGAGTATACTCATATCCATGATGTTCCTGTGTTCCTTTTCTTTACCTACGGTTTGCTCAGTTCTTAAACCATCTGCCCCATTCGAATTCCAAAGTTCTAGCTTTAGGGTAATTATCAGGATTCAGTGTGTAACAATATTTGAACAAAGAACCCTTCTGTACCTCCTTGAGGGGTCAACATAATGATCCCTTGAGGACCATCCAAATTCCATTCTGATTACAATAACTATCCTTACAGTCTGATATGGGCAAAAACATGTTAGAAAATGGGATTCCTATATCTCCAAACAATGAAAAGCCCATTGGTGAAGACAAGCTGGTTGGCTCATTCCAAGAACATGGTTAGGGCTTAACTAAATTTGGAACAGCACTAGCAAATCAGTTAAAATCTAGTGACAATTAAATATATAAAACTACAACATTAAATTTTAGACCCAGAGAAATAATAATAATTATAAATAATAATAAAGCAAGTTCCCAGGTTAAAAATGAGCTTGAAAGTACAGCACTTAGATCATCTTCCAAGAAAATAGGGAATAATAAACATTCAGAGGCAATGCACTGATTTTGAATCTAAAGAACGGAGAGTAGGATTTATCTAAGCAGACAACAAAATAGTCACCTAAGAATCTTGAAAGCAAGAATTAATCTGAAGACATAATATTCCTATTTCATAAGAATCTCGAGATTCTTAAGGAAAACACACCTGATTCTACTGAGAATACTTCCATATTAGGTGAACATAGTGAATAGGCTCCCTAACCAGTCATTTTGTCAAGTGAAAGTAGTTTCCATTCTAATGTTATTTTCAAAAAAGAGAAAGTTGCAGAAAACAAGACATGTTTGTGGCAGTTTCAAGTTGGAGGACATTGTTGGCACGCTTTTTACAATGCCTTTTCCTTAAAATTTGGGTATACAGCATGTTTCACCATGCTACCCTATGTAACAACATGAAAAGTAGTCATTTATAAGTGACAAGACAATATCCAGCCACCAGTTAAATAGCAAAGTACACAACAGCTACTTGGCCATTGGCTATTTCCCAGCAGGTGAGGTAAGAGCTCCTGATTTCCTGGACACTGTGTCTACTTCCTGTGCCAATGCTGGGATGATACTACCCACTGAGGTTCCATAGGACATAACCGGAACAGCCAGTACTCACAAAGCAGTGCTGACTCACAGCTTCCTCAGACATTTTCTTTTCCTTGTTTCTCATTGGCCAGTGGGTTGAAGTGGGCTCTAGCTTTTAGTCCACTGTGGGAATATCTTTCCCACTCCTCAATGGCAAACATCTTCCAGCCCCCAGAGAACTCTTCCCATCCTTCTACCTTCAACCCAGAGGAACCCACAGGGTTCATCCTTTGCATAGTCTGCAAAGGAATAAGAAAGCACAGTGCAAGGAAGCTCCAGGCTGAGCAAGCCCTGGATCTTAAAAGTTAAGAAGGTAAGAAAAGTTAAGAAGATCCTCCGACTTATTTTCCTTAGTGTAAGCAAAACTGCTCAGTGAATGCTTGAGCTACTGTAATTGAGGCTTTACCTGGTTCTTTGACATCTTCTTTTACCCTGGATTCCTAGAGCCAAACAATAAAGTAGTATTAATAGATTAGTAGTCATTGAAATCTTACATTAAGAAAACATCCATAAGACCAGCCTGAAGTTGTAGGGTAAATAGAAATGGCATTGGAACACTCTCATATGGGGCTCTTGGATGCAATGCTGGGGCTGTATGTCACAGCACACCCATCTGCTAGCAACAGATCACTGGTGAAAATAAAACCCAACGGAGTTCCTAATTTGGCCTATAAGGGAAATTAACAATTTTTCTTGATTTAATGTAGTGTGTACTTTATAACAAGCTTCACAGAGCTTGGTCATCTATTTTTCACAATTAGGGAAGCAGCACAAGTAGTCTGGATAACTGTCCTCTAAAAAACAACATGAAAGTACAACAAAATTGCAAACTTCAGTCTATAAAGAACCAAGACACACAGATCTGGGATTTTATATTCCAAACCATTATTATTGCAACTATGAATCTTGATTTGTTGGGGTTTTTTTTTTGGGGGGGGAGGGTCATAGGGCTTGATCTCAGGGCCTGGGCCCTGTCTCTGAGCTCTTTTTGTTCAAGGCTAGCACTCTACAACCTTGAGCCACAGTTTCACTTCAGTTTGCGGGTGGTTAATTAGAGATAAGAGTCTCATGGACTTTTCTACCCAGGTTGGCTTTGAACTGCAATTCTCAGATCTCAGCTTGCTGAGTAGCTAAGATTATAAGTGTGAGCCACCAGTACCTGGCCAAATGTTGACTTTCACAAAATGTCCAAAATCCAAGGAAGAGGTACATTTTCTCCGTTTCTATCATAGTGCCTCAACATGGCTCCCACCCCCTCCATATGTCTCAGCCACTTTTCACACTCCTCATTCCACCACATTTCCTTATTGAGACTCCCATACTTGGGAGCTTAGGGGACCCCCCCTTGGTCCCCCTGAACCCTGGCTTTGGTTGGTTTACCTTGGTTGGACTTTCCCTCTTAAAGATAGGGTCTTCATCTTGGGCTGTGGGTAGCTGGACAGTGAGCTTGAATGTTCCTATTCCTGGCCAATCCAACTCATGATTCTGTTTCTCCAGGACCTTCTGCCGAACTGAAATGTTGGAAAAAACAAGACCAAATGACAAGCAATCTTTATTTATGCCATTATTTCATGACTTGTATGACCATCAAGTTCATCAGTCAATAGCTTACCCAGTTTCCCAAGAGAGGCTCTATGTAGTAAAAAGAGGAAATGCTTAGAAAATAGATATGGATTTGAATTTCATCCTTGAACATCCTTTTTTAATACTTAGTGTTACAGTTTGTATCTGTAGTATCCCTGAGAAGCTCACATACTTTATATTACCAGCCTGTAATGCTGAGAAGTATGAAGGCATTAGGAGGTGGAGCCTATTTAGAGGCAGTTAGGTGATGGGGCGGGAGGCTGTGCCTTTGCAGGGATAGTGCATCCATCCCAGCTACTTCCTCTTCCTCTTTGTCACTTCTGGCAATGAGGTGAAGGCTTCCACCCTTAAGTGCACCCACTAAGAAATACTACCTTGCCACAGGCACAGAAGCAATAGGCCAACTGAGTGTAGATTAAAGTCTCCAAAATGGTTGTGGCAAAATAAAGCTTTCCTCTAATGAGGATGTTTTGTCCTGTTTTCAGTGTACTGGCAATTTGACTAAAACATACAGACATGTTTGTTAATGAGCACTGCCTACTAATGAGGTGAATGGATATTGTCTTGTACTAGGATTGGGTACATTTAATTGAAGACACTCAGTAGGTATTGAAAAGCAGCAATATTGTTCTATGCTGAGGTGAAATAAGGAAAGCAAGCTCCATGGAGAGCTAGGAAAGCCTAGGTACTGGGACATGGAAGGATGAAAACCATGTTTCAGGAAGTTAACTCTGATAAACCAGGAACAGAATTAGAAGTATGGTTAGGAAGCTATTTCAACCAATTCCTCTGTATTATGATAAGGACCTCACATCTGATAGGAAAGTAGGAAAGAAGAGAAAGGAGAGATTTTGCAGAAATAAGCTAATAAAAAAGAGAATCAACAGATACATTAAACAGATGAGCTATATTGAAAACACTGGATAGTGGGTAAGTGTCCAAAGATCTGGATTCAACTTTTAACTCCAAAATAAACTAGGTGAATGACCATAAGGAAATACCTGAACTTTTCTGAAGCTTCAGTTTCTCCACTTAACATTTTATCTGTGAATGCTCTTGGTAATATCCTTAAAAAGTAAGTGGATATAACTTGTCATTATATTTCAATGAATAGCCCGAAAGCTGGCAAGAGGGGCTAGAGAGAGAGAGAGGAGAGAGAGAGAGAGAGAGAGAGAGAGAGAGAGAGAGAGAGAGAGAGAGAGAGAGAGAGAGAGAGAGAAAAGGGCAATCAGGGTATCTCTCAGATCATGAAGGAAATGGAAGGAGTGAGTTTAAAGGAATGGGCATGGCCAATAGAGTGAGATGATGCAGAAAGAGATCAGAAAGAGACTTTTAAGAGCTCTGATATTACAGCTGTGACTCTGGAATAAATCCTGGGTTGCCTGTGTTCTGATATGACTCAGAATCTTTAAAGGGCAGCATGAATACCTTCCTATCTCAGTCAATCATGAGAAGGCCTTAGAATCTAAACATACCCTAAAATCAAGCTGAGACGGAAATCTAGACTCTTAACTTTCATCCTTATTGGGGAGGGGGCTGTAGTAAACTGGAGTGAGGACAGAGGACTGGGTAGGACCAAAGATGACTTAAAGCATGCTGTTTTATATGCCACAATTTCTGTGGTCTTGTACCTCTGTGTTTCACTCCTTTCCTTCTTTCCTGGGCTTTGACAATCTAGCTAGAACATGCTAGCCTCTTCTCAGATTGTGTGCAGTATTTGTGGATGTATGGTATTCCAGGAGAGAAGTGGTCGTAGTGTGAGTATGTGATCCTAATAGAAAGTAGGTGAATCTGGGAGGAAGAAGAGCAGAAACTGATGTCCAGCTTCCCTCACCCATAGTCACAGCCTTCTTCCTACACCAACCTTAGATTGCCCACAGTTGATTTTACTAAGGAAATGGCTTTCCTTACTCCAAGGATTCCTGGGCTCCTGGGAAATAATCATGAGTCAAATTATGATGACAAACTTTGATTAAAAATATAGATGTCTAAACCAAGGTTTAAAACGTCTTGTTGGGGAGTTGGGGATGCTGCTCAGTGAATAGTGAGAATACTTGCTTGGGTTACAGGAACCAGAGGCCTAGCGCTGATTCCCAGCACAAAAAAAGCTACAAGTAAATTTGCATGCAACTTCTCAGATATCTAGTTAACTATACAAAAAGTGAGCTCCAGCTTTCTATTTGCTCCTCTTTGCTATATAATCAGCTTTGCTAGAAAGTGCTGGTTGGCTCCTTCGGACTATTTTGCCTTTGCATGTGGCCTGCACCCATTGAAGCCACTTCCTGTCATTCTCTCTAGAAAAACAAGACTGACTGGAGAGGCCAGGCACTGCTTAGCAAAGCTCCTGATGAAGTCAAATGGGAAACTGATATTGATGGAGATTTCCACACCCTCAGAGCTCCGAGCGTTACACATTACACAGTTTGCAATCTTAGTAAGTTTTGAGTGGTCTCTGCTAAGGGGGCAAACCAATGGGACCACAAGAGCATTCTGTGTGTGCAGCGAGAGGCAGAGGGGCCTGGGAACTGAGGAGGAAGAAAGCTGAGCAGAGAGGCTGCAATCTGGTCTGCTATGAAGACTAAAATTAAGTTCTTTTATTGTCACAAAAATTGTATTTTGTGGGGCTGGGGATATAGCCTAGTGGCAAGAGTGCCTGCCTCGGATACACGAGGCCCTAGGTTCGATTCCCCAGCACCACATATACAGAAAATGGCCAGAAGTGGCGCTGTGGCTCAAGTGGCAGAGTGCTAGCCTTGAGCAGGAAGAAGCCAGGGACAGTGCTCAGGCCCTGAGTCCAAGGCCCAGGACTGGCCAAAAAAAAAAAAAAAAAATTGTATTTTGTGAGATGGCATTCCTCTGCAAGTGCCCAGTTGTATATTGAGTTCCGTTTCTGTTTGCCAGGGGTTATCAACAATAACAGATTCTTTTGTTATTTGTTTGGTTTCTTTTTTTTTTTTTTTTTTTTGGCCAGTTCTGGGTCTTGAACTCAGGCCTTGAGCACTGTCCCTGGCTTCTTTTTGCTCAAGGCTAGTACTCTACCACTTGAGCCCCAGTGCTACTTCTGGCCGTTTGTTTTCTATATATATGTGGTGCTGGGAAATCGAACCCAGGGCTTCATGTATATGAGGGAAGCATTCTTGCCACTAGGCCATATTCCCAGCCCAATAACAGATTGTTAAAAGACAGGCTGCCAGGGTTGATTAACCAGGCTTTCTATTTGTTCCACACCCACTGCATTGAGTCTCCAGCACCAAGCTGGGGATGTGCCTGGCTAACCTGTCCTCCAGCCAACCAGGGTGCAAGCAGTCTGTGCCTCCCAAGCCAGAGTTGCTCTTGAGGACAATGGGATTTTAGAGAAGAAAGAACCCCCTAAGGGCCCCGAGATGCTGACAACTGGAATCAAAGTGGAGGACCTTCTAAGAAAAGGGAACTGGCTATGGAGCACTCTGTTGTAGAATTAATCCTTGGCTAGAACTGTACTTAGTCTGAGCCACGCAGCTCTCTTGGTCCCTTCTTCTTCTCCTGCTGCAAACTCATCCGTGCCCTTCCCTTTCTCTTTCACTTTCCCTTCTTGGGACCCTGTTGGGGCTTTGCATTGCTCCAAATTGCACGGCCTCCGGAGCCTCCTTGCCTCTCCTCACGTCCACAAACAGGAAGATGGCTGCTGTCGACATCCTGAGGACCACTGGTGGCTGTCAGCAGTCTAAGAGTTTCCAAGAGATCCCCGAGCAAGCACATGACAGGTATATCCTCTTGGTTTCCCACCCCCTTTCATGAATCGACAAGGGTAGGGAGCATGCGAGTCCTCAGTTGCTCAGCTGTTTCCTAGGACAGAACTTTCCCCAGCAGTCAGAACTCTCAATCCACATGCCCTGGGAATGCCAGCGGTGCTCCCAAAGTGTGGAGCACCGTGACGCGGAGGAGGGGCGACCGTGGTCCCTGGACTGGGGCACACAGCAGCCCTCTCCCTTTCCCCTGCACTAGTCAACGCAAACAGGGTGACAGTGCCTCTGCCCTCCCTCCCCTCCTAAGGGACCCCAGAAGCACTGGTTTTATATCCGTCGGCCGGGAAATCCCTGCGCGCCCCCCATGTTATCTTCACAACAGGAAAGGACGGGGAAGGATCAGAGGTTAACAGACTCGCTCACAGAGTTCAGGTCACTCCCAGAAGCAGCTCGGTGCACACGGGATGCACACCCTCGGATGGGCTCCGTGTCCACTGTGCGACCCCATCCACCCACACTGCCACCTGGCCTCCCGGGCTGCCGGCAGAGGCAGCGGGTAACCCGCGCCACCCCGCTCGCTCCCCATTTTGCTTGGCGCCCCTCACCGTCCTCAGGGAAGAAGAGCACCAGGAAGCGCGGGGGGTTCCCCGGCTCCTGGCGGACCTCGCACTCGCCGCCTCCGGATCTCTTCCGGCTCTGGAAGTACTTCTGCAACTTCGTGCTCAAGTTCTTCGGGGGATCGGGGCCCCAGGACCCCTCCACCAGCAGCGGGAAGGGGCCGGCGGCGCGAGCCATCCTCGGCTGGGCGCCTCTTCCCGGACTGCCGGCGGCGCGGGACTCGGGGAGGTACCTTTGACCCTTTCGCTTTCGTTTCCAGGAAACTCCTCCTGGCCTTCAGTTTCGGTCTTGGGCTCAGAGGCCTCAGGGTTCCATCAGTTCCCCTTCCCCGCAACTCCCCACCGGCAACCGAGGACCCCCACCCCCACCCCTACCCTCCCAGCAAGGATGCGCGACCCGTGCGGACCCATGGCGGAGGCTGGCAGAAATTACAAAGTAATTTCATTTTGGTTCCAAGACGATTTT
This sequence comes from Perognathus longimembris pacificus, assembly GCF_023159225.1. NCBI lineage: Eukaryota > Metazoa > Chordata > Mammalia > Rodentia > Heteromyidae > Perognathus > Perognathus longimembris. The sequence goes on along the minus strand of NC_063165.1, from coordinate 48,153,121 downwards.
TGCTGTTACTGTGTTTCTTTAACAAAAGAAAAAATAAAAATAAAAATAAAAAAGGTTCTTAAACTGTGATCCTCAGGACTGTGGCTGCCCGCTTCTGGGACGCCTCTTCAACCACAGATAGATTGATTCGAATTTTGCGTTCCTTCCCTTGAGCTGCGTTTCCTGGACTGTCAACACTGGATGCTTGCGAGTGTTGGGGAAATGAGACACTCCAGGCGTGGGTAGAACAATTCACTAGGTGCCTCACCTTCCGGATGGATCCCCCCAAATCCTTGGCAGGGGACAGAGACTTGGGTCAGGAGCCAGTGCCCTGGGAAGGAAAGCACAGAGGCTCCTGAAACTAACGGTGAGGTCTCCCAACCCATTGCCCCAGACTGCAGGGCCGTGGGCAGCATCCGTGCCACCTGGGGCCTTAGAGATGACCAAGGTGAACTTGAGGGCTGGGCCTCCCTAGTCCTCCCTGGCGTGATTTATTTCTTTAGGATCCATCTGGCCAGTCCTAGTGGGTAAAGTGGAGTCAGGGAGACGGGTCAAATGATTGGATTGCCCAAGGGCCTAGGGGGGAGGGGAGGGAGGAGCCAAGAGGAGCCAAGAGGAGGCTAGTGGTGATAAGGATGCTGGCCGGGTGGATGAAGAAATCAGGGCGTCTAAATTAGTACTGAAGATAACTCGCTGCATCATTACCCATGGGGCACTCAATGAGCAAGTGGCTGGGTAATAGTTGTCAGGATCCAACGGTATGGAGACAGATGGGAAAAACGTGTGTATTTTCGGGGTGGAGGGCGTTTCCAGCGTCGGGGAGGGCTTGTGCTTCCTTCCCGTGGGTACCGCAGGTCAGAGCAGTGTCTGTCCACTCGCTGGAGCCCTGGCAGCCCCGTCTGCTGGAGAGGAGGGAAGAAAGGCAAGGGCACTGGCCTGCGGACTGGAAGAGGGAAAGAAGCAGAGGCAGCAAGCACAGCCGGCTCTTTCCAAAAGAGTGGCTGTGGAGGGGGAAGAAGGAGCAAGGCAGCAGCTGCTGGGGTGGGGTGTGTGTGTCACAGGATCAGATGATGTTATTATTGGTTCCTGGATAGGAAGGTCTCTGGCATGAATACACTTTGGTAGGAGGACAGGACCATGGCAGATAGAAGAAGGTAGAAGTCCTTCCTTGGTGGCATTAGCTTAAAGAGGACAGTTCCCAAATCACCAGGGGGCAAGCCAAGCACACACACACACACAGCTCTTAATCACAATAAGGATGACTCTTAAGATGAAGAAAACAAAATATAGGCCAAAGACATTTCCTGAGCTTTTATTCTTTTTGTATAATAATGCTCGTCTCCAGATTTTTTTTCCTCCTGTCTTCAGTGTTCTACCAGCAGATGGCGCTTGTGTTCTGCTCTAAACCATCCTGGACCCCTGGAGGACAAGTGCATACAGCACAACAGGTAGATCCCAGCCCTTAGCTAAACATGGTGATTGTTCTGGTGCCTGGTTTCTGTTTCACATCAAACCATGGGTGGGCATGGGGGGGGGGGCAGCAATTCCACCCCCTCAGTATTTGGAGGTCCAGAACTGGGAAATGAGTTTTCATTTCCTCACATCATCAATTTATAGGAAAAAAAAAAGATCAAATTTATTTTCATCTTTCAAAATAGAATCTTTATTTATGTCTGTTGGAACTGCGTTTCTGGACATCTTACAAAGATTTGTTCATCAATTAAGTGGCTTGGCAGTGGAGATCTGCTTATTATTGCTGAGTGATTGGACAGGAACTACCAGGGGATCTGGATGGCAAGCATTAAAATCCACAGAAAGTTCCAGAAGGAAAGCATTGAGTATCTGTCTCTGCAGTACTTTGTCTTTTGGGTTTTTTCCTTTTACATTATTCACTTGATCCCAATACCGCCCCCCCCCGGCATCCTGCCAGCCCCCTTCATCCCCCCTTTCCCCGCCAACCCCCCCGCCCAAGCATACGCATCTTCTCTCAATTCTATTTTCTTTTCTTTAGCATCTTCCTTCTGAAAACTTTTCCTTCTAAGAAAGCAAGTACTCTTCCTTCCAGGGACTAGGGGCCTTGTGTGGGAAAGGCCTTCAGTATAGAAGTGTCCATGTTCACATCCTTGTTTCTTGGCTCTTCTTTCACCTATCAGCCGGTATTTGTACAGCAGCTATTATTTGTACAGCAAGTTATGTCTGTACTTAGGATTGAACTTAACATAGTCTTCATCGATGCCTCCCCTTTCAGCTTGTCAGCAAACTTCTGTAGTATACTATACATCCCCTCTGTGCCATGCAGAGTCCCCTTTTATGGAAGGATGTCTTGACTCAGGTGTTGGAAGTGCTATTTGTTCAATCTGTTCAAGACTTGCTCAGAGCCATCTTGCCAAGGTCATGTCTTTCCTTGGACAGCCCCTAGCCAGTGATGGGTTCTGGTGGAAGCACCAAGGCTTAACCTATACTTACTAGTATAATACAGTCCCTACAGGTTTCTAATCCTGTGAGCGGAGCTCCCCATGCCATTTCTCTGGGGCTGTTGTGAGGCCTGCATTGCAGCTTGACCTCTGTGCTCAATTCTACTTCCTCTCTCTTCCTCCCACAGGTGTTCATCCCAAGGAAGTTTCAACTAAACATCCTGCACACTGCATTTCATGTTACAAGGCAATCCCTGCCAACTTGCAGTGTACTTGAGTTGTTACCTTTAACTCCATGGGATGAGGGCAGGTCACTGACTAGGAACAGGTGCTGTCTGCTTTGTCTTTCCCAGCTCAACCACGAGCAACTCCTTTAAGTGTCCTTTCTCCTTGTGATTCCAAGTTCAATATGAAGAGATAATATCAATCAATATGATCGATCAAGATCAATAGTAAGTTCAACTCTAAAGTGCAGATACGAATTGTTGCACAAGTATTAGCTGTGGTTGTGAAGTATAAGAACCAAGAATCAAGACGGTTGATATTCTACCTGTCATCAGTCAGAAAGTACATCCTAAAAATCGTTGTTCTATGGAAGAGATTGAGCAAATCTTTTGTTTCTATAAGTTAGTGATCTCCCTAAATTAAAATAAATTCTATCTTCAACTCACATATAAACTTCTTCCTTAAATTCTATATTCTATCAGTGATTTGAAGTCATGAACAAAAGGAAATTTTTGGTATTAATGATCTCATTATATACTAGGCAATATGTTTTTCCTTTTCAAATAGGCATGAATTAAATTGTACCAATTAGAGGGTTTCTTACTGAAATTTCCATGCACACATACAGTATTGTTTAATTATAGTCATCTCCTCTGTTGCTCTTTCTTTTTCCCCTTTCCTATCTATTTCCACTCTCCTCCCATCTCCTTCCCTTCCCCTTGTTTCTGTTTTGTTTTGTTTTGGCCAGTCCTGGGGCTTGGACTCAGGGCCTGAGCACTGTCCCTGGCTTCTTTTTGCTCAAAGCTAGCCCTCTGCCACCTCTTGCCTTTTCTGTATATGTGGTGCTGAGGAATCGAACCCAGGGCTTCATGTATACGAGGCAAGCATTCTTGCCACTAGGCCATATTCCCAGCCCCACCCCTTCCCCTTAATATCATGACCTTCTTTTAATTTTGTTTCATTTTTCCCTTAGCTTTCACAAGTGAGTAAAATCATGGGGGTATTTGTCTTTATAGGACCAGTTTTACTTCATTTAAAATGATTTGATGTAAGAAAAATCTGATAAGAGAGAATAAAACAACTAAACCTTGTCTTATAATAACTAGATAGATATGTTGTTGTAAATACTACTTTTGGGGAAGGAAGAATAAAATATTATTGTCTAAAAGTAATAAGGTATTCTGGGTATGCTTGGTAGTCATAAAATACCACAAATAAGCTTGGATTGTGAACATTATCTACGACAGTGTCGTAAAGTTCAGTAGGCGTATGAGGGTTCTTTGCAGGAGGCACGATGCATGACTGAAATCCACATGTATACTCTCCAGTGAGCACACGTGCATAATACATGTGCTTTTTCCCATTTGCATCCGGTTTGGAGTATGTGTCATCGGCAGAATAATTGGCATTGACAGCAAAATAGGTTCCCTTTCCGTAATATGCAGCTGTGAAGAGAAAAACAAAGCATTTTAAAGAATTCCACCATAGTATACAATTTGACATTGTTGGCCCCGTTTTTCAAATGATGTAAGAAGAATGTTCAGTTAAATATCTAGTGTGTGTACTTCAAAAATGAAGGGACAGATAGTGAACAAATGCAGCAGTGGTACTCACTGGACACTATGAAAGTGAACTGTACAACTTGTGGGTAGGGATGGAAGGGAAAAACTGGGAGAAAGAGAGGGAAAGGGTAATACTTTCCAAAAAGAAATGTACTCATTACATGACTTACGATACTGTAATCCCTTTATAATAATTTTTTAAAAATGAAAGTTTCTAACATACAAGGTGAGTAAGGAGCTTTGGGAGGAAATACAGTGAGACCAACCCTGAAACTTGGATCTCAAACTGATGGTCTGGTACAGGGGAGCATAGTGAATCCATGCTGTCTCCTGACAGCTTGATATCATGTTATTCAGCGCAGCCAGATCCCACTTCCTTACCATTCTTCCCAGCATAGCTTCGGTTAAAGCCATTTGTATTGACATATGGCACAGAGCCAGCTTCTGTCCCATGGAAGAGCAGCCTCTCATTCTGTTTGTGGCCATTCTTGTCATCCATGGCTCTTTTCTTTGCCTGGTAGCTATTCCAGAGATCTTGATTCTGGATCCTTTCGATCTACAGGTTAATACAGAAAATATTCTGGTTAGGTCACAAACACTTGCCAAGGCATATGAAATAAAATATGTTCACTCCTTTTTTAAAAATATTACACTCAACAGCAAATCCAATGCCAATAACAGCTTCATGCATTTAGATGTGTCTTTAGATTCAGTGTTTCATAAGGCACAGGCAATGGAGCAGGTGTTGGTGTAGTTTTTTTTTTTTTTTAAATATATCTTAAGTACCACATGAGAGCAAACATCTTCTAGGATCTTAAGTAGTTGTTATATATACTTTGTTTACTCTGTCTCTATAATCCTTGCTTTCTTACACTCCAATAACTTGCTCCTGGCACTGTCATCTCCCTCTGTCATTACCTTAGTCTGTCTCTTGCTATCCGTCCTCCTGGGATAGTGGTTGACCTACTCATGTTCTAATCTTGAAAGAAGTGCTAGAATATTCAGGCAAGAAGGAAAGTTATGAATGGGAAAGTAGTAGTCTTTCCTTAGCTGCAAGAATGGGATATGAATCCTGATGGGAAGGGATCTGGCTGTAGGCATGGTGGCTGTGCTTTGAAGGCACCCATTGGTTGGTCAGTGGCCTCCTGGGCTGTGGTAGAACATTGATGGTTCCCCGATTACAAATCATTTTTCAGACTACTCTAATCAACCAATGTAGCAGTTTCATAGACATATCCTGGGAGAAGTGGGAAAGGTACAAAGCAAAGATGTTGTGCTGCTAGAATTTTTTTCCATTCTGGAGAACTCTCAGATATACTACCATTGCCTGTCTACATCTGGATCTTTCTGTCATTGCTGTTCAGATTTGAATTTGCTAATTATGATACTACCATTTGCCCTCTAGTTCAAAGTATGAACATTATTATACATTTTACTGATCTGACTTGCAACAATTTTTGTCTTCTATTCTTGACATCAAATTTCCATTTTTTCACATTATTTCCATCTTGTTTCCACTTAAATTTTGCTTATTTAACTCACCTAAATAATTTTCTTTGCATTTATAAGTCATTCTCAATTTAATAGTCTTGTAATTCTAAAAACTATAAAGTTGTTTGCTACTATTTTAAAATTTATAATAATGCAAAATAATTATTTCAGGACCAAGCATGTAGCTCAGCAGTAGAGTGCATGCTGAGTGTGTGAGAAGCCACGTGTTCTACACTAAATACCACAAGAAAAACTCAAGTCAAACTTTGAAGCCATGTTTTTTTGTTTTGTTTTGTTTTGGCCAGTCCTGGGGCTTGGACTCTGGGCCTGAGCACTGTCCCTCGCTTCTTTGCTAGCACTCTACCACTTGAACCACAGCGCCACTTCTGGCCATTTTCTGTATATGTGGTGCTGGGGAATCGAACCCAGGGCCTCATGTATATGAGGCAGGCACTCTTGCCACTAGGCCATATCCCTAGCCCCTGAAGCCATGTTTTTATTTTTTGTATTACTTTGCTTCACAAGACGTATCTGATATGTCTTTAATATTCTAACAATATATTTCCATATTCTATTACATTTCAATAACTGACAAAAGAGCCTTTTGTTGTTGTTGTTGTTGTTGTGTTATGAGGCTTGAACTCAAGGCCTGTGCACTGTCCCTGAGCTTTTTTGCTCGAGGTTAGTGCTCTACCACTTTGAGTGAGCCATAGCTCCACTTCCAGTTTTCTGGTGGTTAATTGGAGATAAGAGTCTCACAGACTTTCCTGCCTGGGCTGGCTTTGAACTATGATCCTCAAATCTCAGCCTCCTGCATAGCTAGGATTGCAGGCATGAGGCACTGGCACTTGGCAAAAGAACCTTAATGTCTCAGTAATTATGGTGACTTAGGTAGAATTAAAATTACAACCCAATTATCAATGAAGTACTAATTCTGTATCAAAGTGTGTTAGAAAGGGAATAAAAATGTTTTCATGTTTTCACCATCAGGAAACTCCACACCGGCAGCAGCCTTACCTTCTCTATGATGAAGTCTGAGCAGGTCTCATTAAACTTGTTTGCCACACTGTTGTATTCTGGATCATTAGGTCGCAGCTTGACCATACACAAATTCTGCTGTTTCATGTTGTTCCAGTGGGTAGGCATTTCAACTGCAAGACAGATGTTTGAGAATCTACTGAGCATTCTCAGTATTCTTTGACAGATCAAATACCATCTGTGTTCCTGTGTTACAAACTCCTGATTATATGTGTTCAAGAAGTTCCTTGGGCTGGGAATATGGCCTAGTGGCAAGAGAGCCTACCTCATATACATGAAGCCCTGGGTTCAATTCCCCAGTACCACATATATGGGAAACGGCCAGAAGTGGCGCTGTGGCTCAAGTGGCAGAGTGCTAGCTCTGAGCAAAAGGAAGCCAGGGACAGTGCTCAGGCCCTGAGTCCAGGACTGGCAAAAAACAAACAAAACAACAACAAAAAAAAACAAGACGTTCCTTAACTTTCAATGACAGTGTTTTCCAGTGTGGACCACAGACAACCCATATTATAGTAGACTGAAATATGTTTCCTAAAAAAGGAAAAAGAACTGAGGTCTTAGTTCAGTGGTTGATTGATTGCCTGGCATGCATGCCCTCAATACCACCACTCCTAAAAATGTCCACAGATGTGCTAAATCAGGATTACTTTTCCTTTTTCTTTTGTATAAGATAGGGACTTGAACTTGGTACCTGACATTTCACTCATTGGCTGATGTTCTATCAACCCCTCGAATCAGGATTTCTGAAAGGCAAAGTCTATGTCTAAATCATAAGTTTTGATCATGCCAAGAGGTGAAAAATGCTGATGGAGTGTAGCTCTTCTGTTCAGCCTCTACTCTGTTATAACTTAATAAAGCATTACTCCTCTACCATCCATTCAGTAGTTGCTATAGTTTTCCCCAGAATGCTTCACCACTACCTCCACCACAGGGCACACATTTTCTCATTCTTCTTCAAAACACACTTCATAGGTGTATGGGTGGTAGGTTTTGCATGTGACATGTCATTGAGGAAAGCCTGTCTCCATTTTCCTAGAGTTGATAAGAATCTGAAGAATTCATTCACATGTATACCCATGAGACAAAAATAGGGTATAGGAAGCCAAGTTACTAATTTTCAGTGGGGTGCTTATAGGCTTAGAAGTCAGGAATGGCTGTCTATACGAGACACGTATTCTTTTCCTGAGGGTGGAAATCAACCGATATTCCTAGCTTGCTTCTTGGTGTGTGTGTGTGTGTGTGTGTGTGTGTGTGTGTGTGTGTGTGTGTGTGTGTCCAGTCATTCAGAGGTGACTTCTGGGAATAGAATCAGGAGTCTCCCTGTTCACTGATCACAAATGTAGAAAAGGGCTACACTGTCTAACCAGTTTTTCCTTTCTGTTTCCATCCCTTTGTGGCAGTGTTCTAAAAACAAGCAAACAAAAAAACTCTGGGACACTTTCCTTATAAGCCTACCACTTACCTCCACTGATGGAAGCAGCCAACATCTTCCCAGGAAAACTAAGAAGCTTCTAAACTGTAAATATGAGAGCAAATTCAAGGAGTTCCCATGGTGCTACTAAGAAGGTCCTTTTCAGGCTGCTTGCCATGTCCAGGCTGTGTTTGTCAGACCATAATGTGAATTATTTAAACTCAGAAACAAATTTCTCTAGTTTATATCATTAAAGTGACTTGTAAAATTTAATCTACACAAACAATAGTGGTAATCCCAATGTAGATGTAAAATAGTGGATGACAAGAACAAAGCTTGGACTCACCTTTGTGTTTTGTGAGGCGCTGAACAGGCAAGCTGTGTCCATTTGGACCTGTGGCAGTGCATGTGCTGAAGATCACCATGTAGTCCTGATTATTAATTTTGACAATGATACTCTTGTCCTTTGCTTTCCATGCATGCTCCAGTGTCAGATTTGTTATCTTGTCAAAATTATGAAAAGTGCTATTGTCACTATATTGCCATTGTATAAATTCACTGATAGAATCTGCCTGGATTTCCTTTTCTTTGGCCAATCTAAAGCTCTTGATCATTTCCTCAGTTGCATCTCTAGCCTTCATCACATCTCTGTTAAATCCTGAAACCTTAATCAGAGGTCTCGCCTGGTCCAGGGAAATGGTAACATTTAACCTTCTTTGCAGCTCATTCAGTTTCTGACCTTCCTTTACACCAAAGTCTTTGATACACTCATCTTCACTGGTGTAAAAGTCCTGCTCGTCTTCAATCAGCTTCTGAATCCAGGAGATAGCATTGTCCACACAGCTCGCATCTTTACCACATACCTGGAAAGTTGTCACTTCTATTTTCTTTTCCAAAACCAAGGGATTCTGCTTTTGGGGAGTTGGCCTAGAAAAGCCCAAAAATGCTAAAGAAAGAAAGAAGATTAGCTGTTTCCCATGCCCTACAATATTAGGAATATACATGTCATAAAACGAACAACTCACAGGCAATTCTCGATATCATAGATGGCTGAGGAGCAGCAGCCTGAGATCCTTCTCTTTTTTTCATGTTGGCATAAAACACATTCAGTATCTGGGGCAGAATGATAGCAACTTTAACTTTTTTCACAGACTGGACCAATCCTTTTCGGATAAATGCTTCTATGGCATCCATTATGGCCTCAGCAACCTTATTTGGGTCTTGCTTGGCATTTCCTAAAAAAGTAAATAATTAAAAATAACATGAGGGCTGGGAATGTGGCTTAGCAGAGAGTACTTATGTAGCATGCAAGAAGCCCTGGTTTTGATTCATCAGCACCACATAAACAGAAAAAGCTAGAAGTGGTGCTGTGGCTTAAGTGGTAGAGTGCTAGCCTTGAGCAGAAAGAAGCCAGGGCTAGTGCTCAGGCCCTGAGTTCAAGCCCCTGAACTGGCAATAAAGAAATAAATAACACGAGAAAGAAAAGATCCAACTGAAAATTTAAAAAAACAAACCAAACCCTTAGGAATAAATTATATTGACCCTAGTCCTCACAGAATAAATGCCTGTTTCCCAACTCTTATCCACATACATTTTCTAATAACATATTAGCAACTGTTTTTGAAGTCCTTGATGCAGTGGAGAGTTTTTGATCCAGGATGTGCAGAGGCCAGCATCCCAGCGCAGGACTCTGAGACCTAATCTTCTTGTTCATGACTTTCATATCTGCCCTGTGCAGCTGAGTCCAGCTCACTGAGTTCCTCCTCTCCTTTTACAGAAGTTACACTGGTAACTTTTCTTCTTGGCTACTAGAGTCTTCAAAAGCTCCATAAAAAGCAGAATATGATCTTGTACAACACATATTATAATTAACTATCATGGTAGGCACTTTTTTTTTCTCTACCTCTCTCTTTAACTTAAACTATCCACAAGTGTTGCTCATTCTCTCAGAGGTACTATGGGGTGAGGCGTTTACTCAGTCCCTGTGTTCATCAGCCACATGATCCTTCACAACCAAATCGATAAGAAAGTGGACTCCTTGGGTTACAAACCTGTCCCAATGGCTGGGAGGCAAACAGAGGAGTAATTCCGTTTCTCACACTCTTGTAATACACAGGAAACTGATCTCTTGACATTATTTGCACCATCAACGTGGATAATATTCTTGCACCTCAATGACCCACCTTCAGTAATTATATACTCATTCTTGCCCTGCCGACCTGGGAAACACAAACGAAGAGATTAAAAAAAAATAGATGGTGAACCTACTCTTTGTTTAAAATATCTGTTGTGGCAATGAGGTGTTTTGGGAATAAGAAACTCCTAAAATACTATCGTGGGGAAATGTTGTGGCATAATTTATCATCTTAATTGTATGGTTGCTTTCTTCTTACAGCTCCGTGTAATTGGAAAACTTGAATAAACTACATGATTTTAAGACTATTGTGTTGTCTTCTCCAACCCAAGATTCTCCTTGGTATCTTCATGGCCTCCCACAGTTTTCTGCTTACAATTTAGGCCCAAATACTAACATTTTGTCTTACCTAGGCAAGAGCATTCCATTTCCACACTTTGTCCTGCACCTTCTAAAATGGCTTTGGAGACCCCTGTGTGAGAAAATCAAGATGGTAGCAAATACACGAAGAAAGCTGCAGTCCATTTGGATCAGAAAGATTATCTTACTATCATTAAAGTAGTACTGTACTGAATCTTACTGATTTAAAAAGAAAAATTTATAAAATAATTTTGTCAATTACAACTGACTGCCAAAATGATATAGGACCATTAATTAATATGAACAAGTCAAAGTGATCAAACACCATTTGGCTATAGAAACTCCTCCATTGCATCTACCAGGTGAATTATTACACTAGGCTAAGCCGTGCAAATGAAACTCTTCTTTTGTTATGGAAACAGCCCAGATGCCTTACAATAGATGAGTAGATCTCCCCCAAAATGTGATATCTACACACAATGGAGTTTTACACAGACATTAGAAAGAATATTATCACATCATTTGCAGGGAAATGGATGGATCTAGAACAAATCATGTTAAGTGAGGTAAGCCAAGCTCAGAGAAATAAAAGGTGCATGTTTTCTATCATATGTGGAAGCTAGATCTAAAATACACTGGGACATGATAAATTATAGGCATTCACACACAGTGAGACCAAAGGAGGATACTCTTAGGGGAGGAACAAAGAGGGGCAACGCCTAGGTGCATCTGACCATATAAAATAATACTTATGAAAATGCAATCCAGGAAATGGAATGAGATTTTTTTCTTTGTTGCTGGTTTTCTTTTTGTCTTATTTGTTCATTTATCTGTCTTTGGATGGGTTGTGGGGGACACAGAAATAGGGGATGAAGGGAGAGCAAATGCAGCAGTGGTATTCACTAAATACTATGTTGAAAATGAACCCCACCTTGCAGGTGGGGATGGGAGGGGAAAACTGGGAGAGAGTGAGGGAAGGGGTGACTGACACTGTCAAAAAATATATATACTCTTTACCTGACTTATATAACTGTAACCCCTCTGTACATCACCTTTATAATAACATTAAACATTTTTTAAAGAAATACCTCCTTTGTGGTCAAATGTTTGAGATGTTGAATTTACGATCACATCTACCTCTTCTTTGGTGATATCTCCAGAGGCCACCTGGAATAGGACGGGGCCAATCTTCATTTCATACGTTCCTGCATTAGGGCTGGCAACAGCCCCATACAAATCTGCCAAGAGGAAAATAAAAAGTAGACTGTGTTAGGAAACTGAGTTACAAGGGTATTCAAGTAAAAAAAAAAAAAGAGCAGAAAACAATCCCAACAGACCAGAGCAACTTTAATGTGGAATTCACGAGGGATGCATGGTGACCTGAGGAGAATCTGGAGACAGTGGGGCAAGGATGAAGGGACTGAAGTCGGGTCCTGGGTGAAGGTGGCTGGAGGGAACAAAAAGTCTTGGGATGGGCTTTGCAAGTTTGTGGTTTGGGCCTGAAGTAATTTACACAAGCCTGGTTCGGGGAGCCTGCTGTGTAAAGTCACTGGGCAGGTCCCAGTTCAGCTATGTGTGGCTTTCTTCGAGGAATTCAAGTGCCCATTACTCAGAAGGATAAGTGAGTGGACTTTCACATTTCAGGGATTACAGATTCCCCTCAGAATCAGTCACCGAATCAGCAAGAACAAGGATGATTCAAGGCTGATTCACATGCCCCTCATACAGGGCTTCCTAGGTCTAGGAGACCTGTAGCCTTTAGCCTGGCTTTGATCCGGGCCTCCACTGATGGCTTGTTTCTAGCAAGTAGAAGATAATGGCAACTGGGCTGGTCAAGGTGGAGTCAGCCCCCTATACTTTTTCTGTCTCACAGTTACAACCCTGAGGCACATACAAAACACCACCACTTGAGGATTCTAAAATGTAAACAGCACCAAGCAAGTTAAAGAAAGAAGTAAAAAATTTGCACTGTGTATGTGAGAGAGAGAGAGAGAGAGAGAGAGAGAGAGAGAGAGAGAGAGATGGGGGGAGTGCTAGTCCTGGGACTTGAACTCAGAGCCTGGGTGCTCTCCTTGAGCCTTTTTGCTCAACACTAGTGCTCTGCCATTTGAGCCCTAGCTGTACTTCTGGCTTTTTGGTGCTTAATTGGACATAAAAGTCACACATACTTTTCTGCCCAGGTTGGCTTTGAACTGTGATCTTCAAATCTCAGCCTCCTGAGTAGCTAGGATTATAGATGTGAGCCACTGAAAACTTGTACCCCTTAAAACATTTTAAACAGGTTTTATTGTTCTCTTTTCATACCTGTACTTAGGTACTTTGAGCACATTCTCCTCTTTTGACCCTCTCTCCCGGTATCACCACTAAACAGAACCTGTTTTACATTTCTGTTCCTATTATTAGTGTAGAATATTAATTGTACAAGGGAGTCCCATGATGTTATTTCACACATGTGTATATTGTAATTTAATTAGATTAACCTTCTTTATTGCTCTCTCTTTCCTCATACCCCTTTAACAACTCTCAGTGGGTTTCATTATGACACCTTTATACAAAGACATAATTTTTTTTATATAAAACCACCTGCATACCCATATTTATTGCTGCACTGGTCACAAGAGCCAAGCCATGGAAGTAGCCTATATGCTCTACAACTTAAGAATGTGGTCTATACACACAATGGAGAATTATTTAGCCATAATTAAGAATAAAATTCATCACTTTCAGAAAAATGAAACTGGTAATCATCATGTTAAGTGAGGTAAGTCAAGTTCAGAAGTATAAAGATGACACTTTTTCTCTCATATGCAGAATTTATACCTAAAAGATCTACATATACATAGATATACCCATAGATAGATACATAGACATGTACACAGATACATCTATAGAAAATGTTTGTTATTGTAGGGCGATCTGAGGGAAAAAGGCAGAGTAAAGAGAATCAAGGGTGAATAATGTTGAAATACATTGCATCTATAATAAACTCCCACTTGTACAGCAAATATATGCTAATAAAAGTGTGAAAAAATAAAACCACTACATGGGAATCTACAATTATCTAAATACAATTTTCAATTTTACAAAGCACTAGAATGGGGTGAGGTTACAGCAGGTGCTTTTCATGCAAAAGGCTCTGGACTCAAACTCCAGCACTAAGACAATAATAAAAGAATCATAGATAAAGGGCCTGAGTCATGCAGAATCCATGTGTCTATTATAAATATTCTATACTTTCCGCCATTTTCTTTTCTCTCTCCAGTTCACTCAAGGGCAACCCTGGTGATGGATAAATGAGGCAACACTACAAGTGGCTTGAACTCCCTAGCTCTGTAGCCACAAAGCCTGGAAAATAAGCTTTCCAAGCCAGAGAGTGGATGGGGATTTTAGTAGGTGGAAAAGTGAAGAAGAGGATCCTCTAATTCTGTACATGAACTGGAATAAGTTTTGAGCTCCCCCAGAGCTGCACATGTGTGGGCCAGGCCCTAAGCAGAACAGCCAAATTTTTTTTTGCCAGTCCTGGGGCTTGGACTCAGGGCCTGAGCACTGTCCCTGGCTTCTTTTCTCACTCAACTGCCACTTGAGCCACAGCGCCACTTCTGGCCATTTTCTGTATATGTGGTGCTGGGGAATTGAACCTAGGGTGTCATGTGTATAAGGCAATCACTCTTGCCACTAGGCCATATCCCCAGCCCAGAACAGCCAAATTTTTAACAACTGAAATGCCCTTAATACTCTGCCTCCTCAGAAAGTTAGGACATTGCAGAATGAACTTAAATAGTCTGCCTGCTAAGCAAGCAAGAACATTATCATTCTGCAATCCAAGTCTTACAAGGTACACATACACACCCTTCTTATTGCTTGCCACACACAGAGCCAGGAAAAAATGAGTAAAAAATTATTGATCACAAAGACACTAATCAGTGCCAATATTAAAATGATCCAGGTGTTGGGATGATCAGACTTTAAAAGTATTTCATTAACAGTGACTTATGAGGTTGGTGCAAATACACCTGAATGAAAAGAAATGACTTTGAATCAATGAAAAGATCTCAGGAGTTCTTCACAGAGAAACAGGAACTAAACAAAAGCACATTTAGAACTTAAAATGTGCTGTCTGAAATTTAAAACAAATTCCCCAAATGAGTTCAATTGCATAGTGGACAGAGAAAAGACTCAGTGAATTTGAAGGCAGATGCATATAACTTATTCAATCTGAAGAAAAGAGAGGGGAAAAAAGATTGAGAGGAATAAGAATAGCTCCTGAGAGACCTATTTGTATAAGTATTACTTGAAAAGTTACAAATTTGATGAAAGACATACCTCTTTTTAATTCAAGAAGGCACATAAAGCCTGGTTAGATGAGCTTGTAGTACCAGCTAATTGAGAGACAGAAATAGAGAGATTGCTTTGGGCTCAAGGAAGGCAACTCCAGATTTCAAAAGAAAAATACCTTATGGACTCCAAAGAGAATCAATTAAAAATTAACAGCTTAAATCTGACACAAGAGAAGCATATTATCTCTCCACATATCTATTTTGGAAATACATGTCACAGTGTCACTTACTACTTAAAAACCTATTGCATAGGTTATATAATTTGGCCCATCTTCTCTTTTGCCCGAGGACACACAGATACCTTACCTGTTTAAGTTTATAGAACATACTTTAGTATGCTGTCACTCAATTTTTCAGAAAAATAATCATGGTCATCCTTTACCTGTCACTGAATAGTTACTTAGCAACTAGAAATAATTTGTCAATATAACAGCTTTACTGAACCTTGTGTATTTTTGGCCATCGGAACTCTGTCATTAGAAATTCCATTGTTCCTCCTGGAAAATTCATCAGAAAATTCCTGGAATGCAAACACAGTTTCCACCATTACACTCTCTGGTTCATCAAGGAATTCAATTAATCAAGAATTCGGTCCTTTATACACTTACATATTTAGAGGTAAACAAGTATATTTTAAAAAATCCAGTTTCTTAATAGATTCTTTTTTTTTTGGTGGTACTGGATTTAAATATCAAAGTTTTTTAAATTCTTTTTTTCTAGTGTTATTATAAGTGATGTACAGAGGGGCTACCATTTCATAAGTTAGGTAATGAGTACATTTCTCTTTGGACCATGTCACCCCTTCCTTTGCCTCGTGGAATTTTCCCAACTTCTTAACCCTATTACAATGATAATGAATCTGTGACTTTCTTTTTTTTTTTCTTTTGACCTGGCAGTAACACTACAAAATCATCATTTCCCCCTCCCTCCTTATAAACTAGCAATAGAAATTTTGTTGGGAATAGACAAGTAACATCTGGCTACAGATATAGTGATGGGTGGGTTAGAGAGACAGTTCTGAGTGAGGATCTCAGATTCACAGGCTTCCAGGGGCCAGGCAGATAAAGTGCATAGGGACAAGTAGACTGATTTAAGTTGAGAGAACTAGAGAGCCCCTGCTACTCAGCCACAGCCAACTCTTGAAGGCAAGAACCCGCGTCCAGTGCACCAGACCTTCCCAAGTTTTCAGTCACATCTGGTTTTGTACACCTGGAGATTTTTTTTGAAGTCAAATATCCTGTGTCTTCAATATATATTTAACATACATACATATATATATAGATATATAATTAGAAAAAACCTGGCAGCTAGAAGAATCTACAGAAAATCTGAGAAACCAAGCTTGACAAAGAAAAGCAATCAAAGTAATACTGTGGAGATGGTCCATTGGGTACCTGGACCAATGAGATTTCTTTCTTTCTTTTTTTTTAACATAAGAGGTTTACTTCACTTGGGCATATATTATCTTGCAATTCTTTTTTAAATTTAATTTTCTGGTCAAGGTGATGTACAGAGGGGTTAGAGTTACATGCATGAGTGCATTTATTGTCCAACACTGATACTCCCTCCCTCATTTTCCTCCACTTTCCTTCCCTCCTCACCCCTCCCCCAAGTTGTAAAGTTCATTTCCAATATAAAAAAAAAAAACACCACTGACAAAGGGATAAACAAAAGGGAAAAAAGGAAAGAAAAAGGAAATAACCTCACACATTACATTAAAAACAACAACAAAGAAAAACTTCTTGTTTCCATGTCTTAAAGTTCATTTCAATTAGCATCATCTTATATGGTCATATGTACATAGCTATTAAGCTATTGTGATCCTCTGCTAGGACTATCCTAGACATATACTAATTATTACAAATAAGGGAAACTATGGAGCCTATGTTTCTTTGAGTCTGGCTTACTATAGTTAATATGACTTTTTTCCCAAAGTCTTTCCATTCCTTACTAATGGGGTGAGGTCATTCTTTCTGATGATAGCATAGAATTCCATTACATACACATACCACATTTTCTTGATCCATTCATCTACTGAGGGGCATCTGTGTTGGTTCTTTATCTTAGCTATAGTAAATAATGCTACAATGAACATGGTTGTGGAGTTTTATGTAATTTTTTTTCAATTTTTAAATACTGGTCAGTGATTCAAATGTTTTAAAAATGTAGTTTGAATAGAGGACATCTAGAGTGAATCAAGGCCCATGGGGTGTCATTTTGTATCCTCTGTTACAATCTTCATTTAAAAAAACTTCACTAAGTTTCCCTCTTGGTGAAAACATAAGCAAAGTCTGTCTTTATAAGTCTTAGAAATAGCCAGGCACTGGTGGCTCACACCTGTAATCTTAGTTACTGAGAAGGCTAAGATCTGAGGATCGTGGTTCGAAGTCATCCAGGGCAGGCAAGTCCATGATACTCTTATCTCCAATTAACCACTAGAAACCCAAAATTGGCACTGTGACTCAAGTGGTAAGGAGCTAGTCTTGAGCTGAAAAGCTCAGGGACAGCATCCAGGCCCAGAGTTCAAACCCCACAACTGACCAAAAAAGAAAAAAAACACACCTTAAAAGTGTATGACAATCCTTTGTGGAGAAACAATAACATTTCCAATGTTACAAAAGGTGTCTGAAGAACTATCCTTTTTAGACTACTTACCCAGTATTCTGGATGTTTAGGAAAGAAGGTGAAGGCTGGGGTTCCCCAGACAAGAGTGAGATTTGAAGGCTCAGTTCTTTGTCACAGAACTCATACCCAGGCCATGCAGCCATTCATTCAAAACTGCTCAACACTTCATGTCTCTAGTTAAGTGTGCTTTATATGTATAAATTTAAGCTTCCAAGGATTATGATTTATAGGAAGGAAAGCAGTACTACATGCTGTGTTCTATGACTCATAGCACCTTACACAATTTCAGTCAGAGAGAGGTTGTTTAAAACTTTGACTGTGTAGAACTGTAATTACATAGGCAGAGTAAATGGACCAGATTTTTTATTTGGGTAGTTTACCTGCCTGATTGAAATGGAATTTCAAAGAATTTATAGTATCTAGGTCTAGTGAAAAGGAATTTATGAGAATCAAATACAGTGACAACAGGATCTAAATCATAGGGGAAATGAACAGGAAGAAAAAGAAATAATTTCACATTGTATGTTAAAATAACAAAATAAATGATAAACCACTTCTTTCCATATTTTGGAGATTATTTTGCTTAGTGTCATCTTACACATAAGATCATATGTACATAGCTATTGAGCTATTGTGGTCATCTGCTAGGACTATCCTAGACATATACTAATTATTACCAACGAGGGAGACCATAGAGTTTATGTTTTTTTGGGTCTGGCTCACTTTACTTAGTATGATTTTTTTCTAATGAATGGGGGCAATCATTCTTTCTGATAGAAGCATAGAATTCCATTGTATATATGTACCACAATCTGTTGATCCATTCATCTACTGGTGGCATCTGTCACTGTATTTGATTCTGGTACCCTGGGTATTTTATATATGTTTTTCTGAATAAGGGAGGGTAAGGGGAGGTTGAAATAAGGGAAGGTAAAGTGGTGAGACAAATAGTAAAAGGCGAACCAATGCAATAGCAATACTTACAAGATAATATGCTGTAAACCAACTGTACAAATGGGGGAAGGATTGGAGTAGAGGGAATGTGGGAGAAAAATGAGGGAGTGGGTAACAAGTTGGACAAGAAATGCATCCACCACCTAACGTGTGTAACTGTAACCCCTCTGTACCTCACCTTGACAATAATTTTTTTTTAAAGAAAAGAAAAGGAATCTAAAAAAAATCCAGATTGTCCAATAACTAGTCCATGGTCAAGTCTGGCTTTCTGACTTTCATCTGTTTGTTAAGTCCTGCCAATATTATGGACCTTTTCATCTACTCTTCTGATGATAAAGACAGGAAGGACAGGGATAAGGGTTTTCATAACTTGGGTTCTTTAATGTGAGTGGCTCATCTAAGATTCATTGAGTAAATAGGAACTGGATGACAGACAATGAATGGGTTTGGTTCTCATATTTGTGGTCCCAACTCTACTACTCATATGGAACACAGAAATGCCTTTTCACAATAATCTTATAATTTATTGCCTTTTCCAGAAATATGATCAGAAGTAATAATTTTAATAGTTTCCTACTGAAAAAGCAACATGTGTGCTTTCTCTGTTATGCATTGACATATCTAGATCCAGATGTAAATAAATTATATTGGTTAAAAATAGTCTTAAGGGCCTTATTTGATTCTGATTCAAACAAATGGACAATCTGAACTTTATAATTGATCAAATAAAAGGAATTATTGCTATATTTGAGATATAATACTGCAATTATGTCATTTTGTTAAAATGTTTTGTTTGGAACACATTTCTAGGTGTGGAGGAAGGTTTGGCTCAAATAGTACAATTTCAACTACCACAATTTTATTTAATTAAAAAATTAAATGAAAGAGTACAAACTTTTTAGGCATAAATTTAACATAGTTATGATTCACTTCAGAATATGAGAGGAGAGGAACTAAGGGGATAGCTATCAAACATATTGTTTGATGATGGATACAGCCAAGCTAATAAAATTGTTTGATCAATTTTTGTATTTGTCTTAAAATTTCCTAAACAGTCATTTTTTTAAATCAATAGTTTTTCTTGAAACTTGTCATTACAAAACAGGTCAATTGCTCTCTTATTTTCCTACATGTCATATATATGAAGGCAATATCCTTTAGCTCAAGAAGAAATTTGAAAACATTAGGTCCCAAACAGAAGTTATGAAACTAATTTAAAAATGAGTGAAGACTGTACCTGAATATTTTCATGATCTGTGGGGTGTAGCAGAAATTGAACCTCCTGTAAAGTTTTCAGTTGATTATTGCTACTAAATTTCCATACTTCTGAAATGATTAAATCAGCAAATATAGTTTTAGGAAATCCCAAATTTCCTGTCCCTATTGCTGGAAATCCAATGGAGTGTAGAGACAGCTTCTCAGTGATTTCCAAACAATCTCTGATTATGTCTCTCATGACCTGAAAAAGACAAACACAGCCTTACACATCTTGCCTAGAAATAGGTATTGGGCCTAAAGGAAAGAGAGAATTCAGCAACTTTAATGGTGACCTCTGTCACACTATTTTGCTTTCAGTAGAAGTTAACACAAGGAAAGTTATACACAGAAAAAGAGGAAAGGAAAATAAATTCCCACTAACACCACCATGAAGAATGACACTGACTATACTTGTCTTTCATGGCCTTCCACTATCAGGCCTCACATCCCTTTTCTCACTAAGTAGGATGATCTTCAATAGCACCCCCACTTGTACTCCCCAAGCCCACTGAATAGTTACTAAACTCTACAATGATTTACATTTCACTAGTCCCCTGAGAAGTCAGCCACAGCTTAGAAAAATGGCCATAATTATGGAGCCTGCCCTCAAATATGTTATTGTGACAGACAAAATGTAGGCAGAGTCTAACCTCCAGTATTCTAAAGGAAGCGTCCTAAGGCTAGCTTGTTTCCTGTAGAATTTCAAACTGCACCTTACCATTAATGAAGTCATCTTGTTACTTCTCCACATGGGAGCCACCACATGAAGCACATGGCGACAATCCAGATTACAACCACTAGTTTGGAGAATGGTGCCCACACCAACAGCGACCCCTTGTCCAGCAGCCTTCAACTCCTCCTGGAGCTTTGGCCCAGCCTTTTCCAAGAATGCTTGAGAAAGGGGTCCACTACCAAGTACAAGGTCCGAGGAGATGGAGTTGACAATGACATGGGTCTTAAAGACAAAATCAAAAATTGTTTTAAGTCGTCATTGAAGGAATTTGGCAACCATTACTTTATGTGTGTCATTGAGCTTAGCATAATGAAGAAGAAGTAAGATGACTAAGGTTTTTGGAGACTGAAGTAACAATTCAAAATAAAGTGTTACTAAATGCTTGTTTAAGTGAATCTACAGGACAAAAGAGCTGCCAAGGGGGCTGGGGATATAGCCTAGTGGCAAGAGTGCCTGCCTCGGATACACGAGGCTCTAGGTTCGATTCCCCAGCACCACATATACAGAAAACGGCCAGAAGCGGCGCTGTGGCTCAAGTGGCAGAGTGCTAGCCTTGAGCGGGAAGAAGCCAGGGACAGTGCTCAGGCCCTGAGTCCAAGGCCCAGGACTGGCCAAAAAAAAAAAAAGAGCTGCCAAAAAAAGAACATATAAATGGCACAGGATAACGTGACAAGTCTTGAAGAAGACCCTTCCATGGCTGACAAAGATAGCATGGGCAATGTGGGACCTGAGAAATGGGAATGGGTGCATGAGACAGAGAATAACAGGAAACAGCCTGCATTTATTCATGGTGGATTGTGAGCCACGAAGAAGTTACTTTGCCCTGATGGAAAGCTTCTGCCCGCCAAGCTACATATAGTACCATGGGGTAGACTGAGGAAGAACCACCTTAAGTGCCAAGCCACACACAGTGAGCAGCCACAGAAGCTTTTCTGTCATCTGCCTGCCCCCTATCCCTCTAATCATCCATTAATCTGCTTTCCTATAGATTCGCTTACTCTGGAAATATAATGAAATCATACTATTTGTGGTTTTCTATGACTTTTTTGTAAGTCATGGGGCTTGAACTCAGGGCTTGGGTGCTATCTCTGAGCTTTTTTGCTCAAGGCTACTTCTTTACCACTTTGAGCCATAGCTCCACTTCTGGTTGTCTGGTGGTTAATTGGAGACAAGAGTCTCATGAACTTTCCTGTCTGGACTGCTTTGAACTGTGATCCTCAGGTCTTAGCCCCCTGAGCATCTAGGAGTACAGACGTGAGAAAATGGCATCTGACTGACTGGCTTGATTTACTGGGGAGAATTTTTTTCATTTTCATAGTACTGTATTAGGTTTGAACACAGGGCCTTGTGTTTGTGAAACAACCACTTCACCATGCCCTCAACCCCAGAGAAGAATATTTTCAGGGTTCATCCATGCTGTAACTTTTATAGCTGAATAATACTTCATTGTGTGGATATATATACATGTATATATATATATATATATATATATATATATATATATATATATCCCATTCATCAGCTGATAAACACTTGGATTATTTCTTTGACTTTCATGAGAACTATTTCTATTAACTTTTATTTACAAGTTGTGCATTAATGATTTTTTTTATTCTGTTGAGTATATGTACATAGGAGTGAAATAGCTGGGCCACATGTTAATTTCAGATTTGACACGAATAAATGGTAGGCAAAGTCTCAAAGTAGCTCTGTCAGTTTATATTCTGTCAGCTATGGCAGTGGCTGTGAATGAGCACAAGGATTCTTTCTCAGTGATATTAGTGTTCTATTACTGTTTATCACATTCCATTGAGCAGTCCTTTGGATGAATTCCCAGGGATACTCTTTCTTGTAAGCAGTCTAAAGCAATTAAATCTATTTCATTTCATTTCATATAATGTAAAGTATATCAAATTGTGTGTGTGCGCGCGTGTGTGTGTATGTGTGTTTGTATATTTTTGCCAGTCCTGGGGCTTGAACTCAGGGGGCCTGGGCACTGTCCCTGGCTTCTTTTGTTCAAGGCCAGCACTCTGCTACTGGAGCCACAGCACCACTTCTGACTTTTTCTCTTTATGTGGTACTGTGGAATTGAATCCAGGGCTTCATGCCTGCTAGGCAAGCACTCTACCGCTATGCCACATACCCAGCCACAATGTGTGCTTTTAAAAGATAATGAGGTGGCTGGGAATATGGCTTAGTGGAAGAGTGCTTGCCTCGTATACATGAAGCCGTAGGTTCCATACCTCAGCACCACATATATAGAAAAGGCCAGAAGTGGCGCTGTGGCTTTAGTTGGCAGAGTGCTAGCCTTGAGCAAAAAGAAGCCAGGGTCAGTGCTCAGGCCCTGAGTTCAAGCCCCAGTACTGGAAAAAAAAAAAGATAATGGATAAAGGACATATGAAATTCAAACTTGAGTAAAAAAATCACTGTATAGGGATGTATAAGAATTTTCCATCTTTATCTTCCTCTGACTCTCAAGGGGACACACACCCCATGGGCCTCACAGCATTTCGGTAGTATTACATAAGTAACAACACTCACTTTTGCATCCTGCACACCTCTTTTTACCAATAGCATTCTTAGGCCTCCTGGGGCTACGAGACAAGGAGGTTTCTGTGGTATCTGTACAGTTGGGTGTGCCACTGTGAAACCGAGGTGGGAGGCTCTATCAGGCAAGAATTCTGTCTTGGGCAGGAAATCTGTGTCAGTCAGCAACTCATTCTCAGCCTGGGAATCTGTACTGGTTTGGGTGTCTTCAACTATACTTTTTATAGCCTCAACAAAGGTCTCAGCAGTCTTCTTAGATGGGCCAACAAGGTAAATCTCTTTCAAGGAGCCACCTTCCTGCTGATATTGGTAGTAGTCTTTTATGGCTGTAATGATGCTCTGTACACTCTGGTACAGGGGAAAACCAAAGATTCCAGAACTGATAGCCGGGATGGCTATGGATCGGTACTTATATTGTTCCGTTAAATGAAGACTGGCTTCCACAGCTCTCTTTAATAGGAATACACACCTTGAGGCGTCATCTTCATTCCACTGAGGCCCTACTACATGAATCATACGGTGGCAAGGGAGCCTTCCTGCTTTTGAAATGGTGGCATTGCCAGGTAGGATCTTGCCCTTTTTCTTCACTATCTGGTCACAATCTTCTTGAAGCTCAGGGCCAGCTGCCTTTAAGAGAGCAGCAGCAAGCCCACCAACATGCATGAGGTCTTCATTTGCTGCATTCACTACCACATCAACTGGAAACTGAGTTAAGTCACCCTGCTTCACAATCAGCATGACACCAGGGGCCAGCTCCCTCTTGAAGTTGGTGCCCTTCTCGTCCTTTTCCTTGTTCTCTAGGAGTTCAATGAAACAGCTATACAACCGCCTCACCTCACTTCTGTAAAACAATATTTTATCCTGGAAGAACTGCCTGGTTCCTGGCTTATCAATGTCAAAGGTTTTAACACAGATTGAATTCTGAGCTTTCTTGATGATGTCTGTGCCTTCCAGTACTTCACTCTTGGTACCAATAAGTAAAATGCCATTCTTTCTGTTTTCAGGCTGGAAAATTACCTGCACACTTGTCTTCTTTGGCCAGAATTCCTTCTTGTTTGCCCTGAAGTAGTTTAAAAGCAAGGATGGCTTGACCTCAATGAAGCTCTCTATTCTCATATGTTTTTCCAGGAAGTCAAAAAGCAAGCTATAGACATCCTCGACTTCTCTTACACAACCTGCAATGATCACCTCAGCTGGAGATCCTGAAGTCAATTCAGTGATTACCACCACCTTTGTGTGGGAATTGTGTTTCTTTTGCAAATCATTAATTTTCTTTTTCCACTTGTTGCCATTAAGAATTTCCTTGTCCTCAACTTCAATGCGTTTAAAATGTAAGGCACTGAGCATTTGCTCCTCAGCTTGTTCTTGATCTTTAGCAGAACAGCTGGTCAAGTCAACAGTTGTATCCTTTAGCTCATATATTGCAAGAATTTTCTGTTTTATAAAGAGAAACAGAGACAATTCTTTACAGTCTACCTGTTGCAAAAAGGAGGAGACCTCAGAAGAAATCGGAAACGTTTTATGCACCATGGCAAACATCATTGCCAAGACTTCACTCTTTACTTTATACACATCTGCACGGGGGCCTTTCAGGCACAGGTAGTGAGTGGATTCATTGTAAGAAAGCTCCATCTCTGGGCACTCCATGCATAGACGCTTCAGGCTACCACTGTGGTACAAAAGAAAATACTTTCCTGGAGAAATGGCCACTTTTTCCTCCAGACTCTCCTGTTCCTTTCTAATTTTCTGCATGATGCTTTCTATTAATTCCTTAGTTTTCAAGGTAATGTTTTGGACATCTTCTGATTTTCCTGCTAAGATGACCATCTCCTCAGTTGGATCAAACTCAATCAAAATCCTACCATCTTCTAGATCTTGTTTGATGGTGTCCCACACTCCTGGCTCCACTTGAAGTGAGATAATTTCATATTTAGACCTGATGGCAGCGAGTGCTGTGGATGCCTCTTTCTGCCAGGTCTTGATTTGTGATCTTCTTTGACTGCCCAACGTGGCTGCAGGTCTGATGGTAACTGTACCGTTGAGTTGGGACCATGTTAGCTCACAGTGACGCTGTCTCATTTCATCATTTATCTCCTGGATCAGATGCCCTTCTTTCTGAAAAAACTTCCATAAATGAGGATCCAATATCTCTTTGAATGGTGCTGGGAGTTTGATCAGAGGCTTCTCCTTCCCATACAAGGCTGTGCCCAAACATGCATAGTAGGGGAAAATTGATATTGGCATCTTATTGAAGTTATGTTTGTTGGCCATGATGGTTTCTAACACTTTCAAAGGAAAAGGAATAAAAATAAGGTTTTCTCAATGTGATACATCTCAAATAAAAACAAATTAAGACAAAATTTTATATTCTAGAGTAAAATAAATCCTTATGTGTCTAGAATCTTGATGTGAAATTTTAAGGCAGCAGTATTCCCAAGATGCTCAGTTATAAATGGATATGTACTAACAATGTACAGATAGAACTTATTTAATGCAATAATTACTTTCTACCCAAGCTCAGTCTAGGTTAATATATATTAATTAACCCCCATTATTTTCCTATCCATATATCCGGAATGCCTTCCCACCCTATGAAGTAACAGACACAATTTTGTTTACAAACATGAGATTGCTATTTGTCCTATGTGAGGAATATAGTGTCCTCAAAGAAAAGCTTTTCTCACTAACATGCCATTTGTTCTATTTCATACTGTCACAGAATTTTAACCTTCACAGTAGACTTAGATTCCATTATTCACCTTAGAGAATACTAATAATAATAATAGCTATTATAGTTTATCACACCAGACACTTGTATGTGTATGCCAATACTGGAGCTTGAATTCATGGTCTGGGCACTGTCCTTGAACTTTTGTACTCAAGGCAAGTGCTTTATCCCTTGAGCCACACACTTCCAACTTTTTGGTGGTTAAATGGAGATAAGAGTCTCACGGACTTTTCTGCGTGGGTGACTTTGAATCATCATCTTCCAATCTCAGCCTCCTAAGTATCTAAGATTACAGGTGTAAGCCATCAGTATCCAGCCATCAGATACTTTTAAAAATGGTTTACAGAGGGGCTAGGGATATGTGCTAGTGGCAAGAGGGCTTGCCTCATATACATGAAGCCCTGGGTTCAATTCCCTAGCACCACATATACAGAAGACAGCCAGAAGTGGCGCTGTGGCTCAAGTGGCAGTGCTAGCCTTGAGCAAAAAGGAAGCCAGGGACAGTGCTCAGGCCCTGAGTTCAAGCCCTAGGACTGGCCAAAAAAAAAAAAAAAGCTTTATAGAGATGGAGTTCATTTAATCCTTGCAACATCCCTTTGAGGGGGAGATATTATTATTATCATACCTATTTTTAATAGTAAGACTGAGGCTGGGAAAAGTTAGGTAACTTAAATAAAGTAAATATTTGAGTTAATAGCTAGCACCTACCAGCCCCAAAACTTGCGAACTTCTATTCTAACAAACCAAAATCATTGTCAGTCATTTGAGACCCCAGCCCAGAGACTATGATTCAGTAAAACCTGTACCTCCTTCTGACCATGAAACTTTTCTCTCCTGGCCATCATACAGAGACAGGTCCCATCCTTCCTCTCTCACTCTCCCCGTTCTCTCCCCGCCGCCGCCCTGTCCAGTAACAACTTAAATTTCAACTGCATCCACAGTGGAAAGCTGTTAAAAAATAATTTCATCATAGTTGCTTTGTGACCAAGGGCCGGTACTTGGCTTAATAGAAAGAAGAAGGCCTCCAAAACCCAATAATATAGGTCCCAAATCCCACCACAGTCCCATACAGGCTCTGTGCCAGTTTTCACTAGCAGTTACTGAGCTCTGTATTATGTCAGGCACTCTGCAGGTTGATTTCAGCAAGTCATCACAACACTTCTCTGCAAATTAATACTGGGACACCATTTTACAGACAAGAAACCAACAGGTTTGGTGACTTAAAGTAATTTGTCAAAGATCACAAAGCCAGTAAGCGCCAAAGCCAGGTTTGTTTGCTGCAACAACCTTTTAAGAGGTCAACTTACTATGCCATATAGTCTCCATCTTGAGGTCATTTGAAACCATAGAAAAGATGGAGCAGTAACACTTTATAGAAACTGTATTATGTTACTGAGTATGTCTTTACCTAGGCTTGCTTAAATTAATTTGAGAATTTTTGTGGGTGGAAAAACACAGATTGTCTTTTTAAAATATAGCACATCAAAAGTTCCAGTAATGATACATGTTTTAGTCATTCACAAGTGGAGGCTCATGAGAAAATATCCTTTTCTCTTTAAAAACTTGGAATTGATTCTCTAAAATTTTAATTACTGCCCTCATGAAGTTTCATATTCCAGGTGAACAGATAATTAAAATAATTTTAACCAAGTAAAATGTGTGAGAATGTAACTAACTGCTAAGACCTGCTTAAATGACCTAGATTATTCCAGATACCAAAGCTGTGAGATACTACCTTTTCTGTCACAGAATTCAACCAGAGCTGAACTCTCATCTGGAAAACATTCAACACTGGTAACTTTTCCTCCTCCATTGAATGGATTTTCAAAGAAAAGTTGTAACTGGTAGTCATCAACACCAGGGGGCAGGTTTTCAACTCTGATTGTTTTTGTCATTTCCAGAAGTCTTGGAGAAACCTGAAGTTTTTTAATTGAATGGTGCCTGGCACAATCATCAACAAATTTGATGGCATCTACAAAAGAAGAAAATTCAAGTACTATGATTTTACTTCTACATAGAAGTTCATGGCCTAGTTATTAATTGAGTTTAAAGGAAGAAGCAAGCACTCCAGTATGAGACAAGATTTTGACTACCTAAGACTCTGCATACATGAAACCTACTGTTTCAGAATGATGCGTTTGTGAATGTGTCACATGATTAAGGGCACTGAGCAGTGTCTCTCTAGTCACAGTACTCACCAACCTATAATGGTATTTTCTCATTTCAATCTTCTTTCTCCAGTCCTTCACTGGTGTCACATCTGCAGGTCAAAGCTCACATTCTTAACCATCTTATACTGACCGTAGCTATTTCCAAGCATTACTTCAGCCCATCTCTGCAATTTATTTTCCACATTACCACAAAAATAGCCATTGTTTGAAAATATTTCTTTTCCCTTTGCCCTTACATATACATTTTTCTGTATCACAAATACCCCTCTCCAACTTTCTGGTGTTATTTCTGCTTTCATTTATTGCTGTGCTAAGGAAACATATAAATACTAGGATGACCTCCCACCACCAAGGTACAATGGCAGCCCCCTGTAATTTTCTTTCGGTCATGTTTATCCTTCACAAATCAGCCTATCTTTTCTAAGTTAGTAAGAACTGATAGTGGGGCCACGATGTGCCAAGCACTGTGCTACCCTCTGGGAACATCAATATGAATATAACAAGTCTTTGCCAGATGGATATTTAGGAAAGGAGGGGCCTTGAAAGAAGATATAATATCTATTGTAGGATCAAATAAGGGGGACAAATCATACTTACAAGTCTTGAATCTGGGTTTTGAAGAGCAAGGAAGAAATTTTCAGAGGGATAAGTGATTGAAACATGTCAGTCAGTTAAGAGCAATGGCATGAAACAGCTTACTTAGTGCGGTTTCAGTACAATCAGCAGATATGACTGCGGTATAGACTTGACAAGTGCAACAGTACTACCTGTTTGGATCTCCTTTCTTCCTATTTCCCACAGCTTCTCCCCTTGTATATTTGTTATCTACTTCCACAGGAATTTCCTACCTGCTCCCAGACTGTGAGTTCCTCCAGAACACCTGCTGGGAACAGAGCAGATGCTATAATATAGATCTACACTGTCCCCGAGAGGCCCATGTATTAAATCCTTAGACCCCAGCTTGGTGCTATTAGACCCTTAAGTAGTGAGGTCTGGTCCCGGGTGCAAGGAAGGATTTTGGATGACTCTGCCTCTTTCAGCCATTAGAGTATGCCTCAAGTGGCAGTCTTGAGCAAAAATAAACCAAAGGAGAGAGCAAGGCCCTGAATTTAAGCCCGAGTAAGTTTCATGTACACACACACACACACACACACACACACACACACACACACACACACGTAAAAAGAATACTGGCCAATGGAATGTCCCTTGAGCTCACCTCTATGCTGTAGAAAAGTAACCACAGCCACATCACAGTCTCGGATTACTTCCATCTGAAAGTCATCACTGGGAAGGCCACTTATGTTCTCCACTAGTAAGGTCAACATCATGTCAGTCACATTTGCCTTAAGATTTTCAAGTGCCACCAAGCAGGAAATGTTTCCACATTTTCTTGGGATGTCTTCCTGTGTTTCCGATGTACTACTAAGAGAAAGTTTTGTGTCCAGCTCTTCTGACACATCTGATTTGGGGGAGACAAAACAAGTTCTATTATATTTATCTGCCATAGTCCTGGCAAAGTAAATTATACTAAGATATGAATATCTTCTTTTTCAGCTCCTAACTGAAAGCTTTCCTTACTTTCTGCTTTGGTGAGGTAAAAATACAATGTTAAGCTGGGTGCGGGTGGCTCACTTTGTAATTCTAGCTACTCAGGAGGCTGGGATCTGAGGATTTCAGTTCAAAGCCAGCCCAGGCTTTATCTCTAATTAATCACAAATAACCTTGGATGTGGAGTTGTGGTTCAAATAGTATATGGCAGAGCACTGCCTTGAGCATAAAAGCTCAGGAACAGCACTCAGACCCTGAGTTCAAGCCCCAGGGACAGTGTGAGTGTGTGTGTGTGTGTGTGTGTGTGTGTGTGTGTGTGTGTAAAATATAGCATTCGTGTTTTCAGCTTAATTCTATTAAATTCTTTTCTGCCTTATCCCCCTGAGAAGCCCAGCTTGTCCTCCTAAGTGCTTGACATTTATTTCTATCACAGCACTCCATTACAATGATAGAACTAAACTTCTCTTTTTTTTTCTTTTCTGTCTTCCTTTCTTTCTTTCTTTTTTTTTTGCAAGTCCTGGGCCTTAGACTCAGGGCCTGAGCACTGTCCCTGGCTTCTTTTTGCTCAAGGCCAGCACTCTACCACTTGAGCCACAGCGCCCCTTCTGGCTATTCTCTATATATATGGTGCTGGGAAATCGAACCCAGGGCTTCATGAATGTGAGGCAAGCACTCTTACCACTAGGCCATATTCCCAGCTCAGAACTAAACTTCTCAAAAGCAAGATCCAGGCTAGTTCAACCTTATGTTGCTGGCCAATGGTGGATAGTTGAGACTCAGTAAATAATCACTGAATAGGAGAACTACACCCTCATGGAATGCAAGGACATCTGATGATGTACACGCACTTACACTGATTATAGTGTAAGGAGAAACAGCATAGCAACATTGAGTGAGACAGGTATGACCATATATAATAGGTACAGGGCTAGGAATGAGGGTATATGCATTCAATCCTAGCAATTTAGCTGTATGACTTTGAACAAGGGTCTTAATTTTAAATGAGAGCATTAGACTAAGTGAACTAAATAGTAAGAGTCTTTCCAGCAGATTGTTGTTTTTTCCCCCTCTAATACTAAGGTTTGAATTCAGGGCATTCTACCATTTGAGCCACACACCCGCCCTGGTTTTTGCTATTTTGTAGGTAGAGTCAAGTGAATTTTATTTTTTGCCTAGGCCGGCTTTGAATATCAGTCCTCCAGACCTTAGCCTCCTCAGTAGGTGGGATTGTTGGTGTAAGCTATCAGTGCCTGACCCAGCAATAGTTTTATAGCCTTTGACTATTAGAAGCTTCAACACAGAAGAATCATGTCAAGAGTTTGAAAAGCAGATCAAGGGACTGGGCTGGAATAGAAAGGCATCAGAGAACTGGAGATATTTGTGAGGGTCTTAAAAGGTACATAGAATCATGAACAGAAAAGAAAGGTTAAGGTTATTGTGAGCTGTAATCACCAGACAATTTAGAAAAAGGCACTGTGACTGATGGGTGTCTACAGAGGAGTACTTTGCAACAGATATGTGAGTAACTAGTTCAGAAAAGCACATCAGATACAGAATGTGCTTGAAACTTCACCTTGCAGGTGATGATAGAGGTGAGATAGGGTTTCTGCGAGAGGATGATAAAATATTTAGGAATGGTACAGAGCTCTCAGAAACATTGATCAAGCTATGAGTTCTCTCCATGATGGATTTGTAAAGTAACAAAAGGACCCAGCAATGAGAGAAGGATAGATGATAAGGACTTTTTAAAAACTAGTCACTCTGTGACCAATGCCTATGAAATATGAGTGGATAGATGCCTTTAAATCCCACAAGGTGAGGGCAAGTTGGCTGAGAACTTAAAAAGAAAACATAATAAATCCTAAAGAAAACTGATTTGGTGAGCAAAAGGATTCAAATGGCTTCAGTAGATTGCCTCTCACTTCTCAATGGGAATATCCAACGCAGAAATGAAATTTATAAAGGAGTTCAGACTGGAGATACAGATGAGGAAGTTCCAGAATTTTCCCAACCTAGGTTACCAGTATTTCTCTGCCCTTGCCCTTGATTCTTCTCCAAGACATTCCAGCTGCTGGTTTCCAACTTTCTATCCAGCTCAACTAATCAGAGCCTGGCATAAGACACTGGCTTTAATCACAGACTAGATATTAGTAATGTGTAAAGTGTCAGGCCCTGGGCTATCAACTCCTGCAAACTTCCCAGATTTAACTTTTGGCATAGGTTTCAGGTGTACCTAATACATACCCGCCCATGGCGCAGCAGACTCTGCTTCTTGACCTTTGAGATTTAGGACATTAGGCAACTCTTCTCCACTTACATACTCTGCTCTAAAAATGCCTACCCCATTCTAAGTCATTTAAAGAGTTCTAGCTTAGGATCATTGGCAGGATTCAGGGTACAATAATAATTTGACAATATAATTTATAAAAGCATAATAAACATCAATTTGATGGAATTTTATATTTTTATCTTGTTTTAACTTATTTCAAATTTGTTTAAATCCCTAAACCTATTCTGAGAGAGGGCCACCTAGCCCCTCTCTGCCAATGAACCTTTCATGGGAGATTTTAGACTTATTTTGAATGTCTTTCCCTAAGATTGGGTACATATATCACTGTACCACTCTTGTTTAGTTCATTCAGCATAGTTCATCATTTCCTACCCTATGTAACAGCATACACAGCTCTGAAAACTAGCAGTTTCTTTGTAAGTGTTAGGCCAGTGTCCAGCTACTATTTAAGTAACAATCCAAAGACAGCTATTCAACTCCTGGCTGATTCTCACAACAGGTGAGGTAAGCAGGATCCACTTTTGCTATTCACCATTATGGTGTCTGGCTCTGTTCTTATTTCTTACTGGACACCTGGGCACAGATGGACTCTATCATTCAGCTTCTTGCTACTTTCCAGAAATTTCTTTCCTTCTTCTCAAATGAGGACATTTCCCAGGCCCCAGAGAAGTATTTCCATTTGTGTGAGTTGAGCCTAAGTAACCTCACAGTGTCTGTTCTCTGAAAAGCGGGAGCAGGGTATGAAGACCCAGCTCCATGCTGAGCAGAACCTGTGATATGTAAAGAAGCAAGAGAAGGACGATCCCCAGGTAACTTCTGCAGTGACTGCAAAACTGCTTAGTGAGCATCAGAGTTGCTTCAACTGAAGTTTTACCTAGTTCTTTAACATCTTCATTCACCTGGGATTCCTAAAACCAAAACAATAAAGTAGCATTAATTGCTTTTCATTAAGAAAACATCCCTAAGACCAGGCTGGAGTTGTAGGGCAAATAGAAATGATAATGGAATACTCCAGCAATGGGGCTGTGGAGGACATCAGAGGCCAGATGTCACAGAG
Source organism: Perognathus longimembris pacificus (assembly GCF_023159225.1). NCBI lineage: Eukaryota > Metazoa > Chordata > Mammalia > Rodentia > Heteromyidae > Perognathus > Perognathus longimembris. The sequence goes on along the minus strand of NC_063165.1, from coordinate 48,120,260 downwards.
TATCCATTGGTCATTGGCGAAAATGAGATTCAATGTAATACCTAATTCGCATTTAGTGTTCAGTGTATGTGATAACCCTGAATAAGAGAAACAGCTGAGCTCATGGTTTCCCTACTCAACAGTTATTCTTGTGTACTCGCTATAATAAGAAGCTTCATAGAAATCATCTCATTTACCCTCTCAGTAATCTGACAATCCAGTTTTCAATTGGAGAAATAGCACAGGTAGTATGGATAGCTGTCCTCTAAAAACTGCAAGCTTCTGGCTACAAAGAGCCAGGATGTACAGACCCAGAATTTTTAAATCCCAAACTAGTATTAATGTAACTACAAATCTTGACTTTAACAAGGATCTAAAATCAAAGGAAAGTTACCTTTCCTCCATTCTGTCATGGTGCCTTAACACGGCTCCCACCCCTTCCATATGTCTCAGCTACTTCTCTCACTCTGGTTTCATCCACACTCCTCATTCCACCACATATTCTTATTGAAACTCCCACAGTTGTGAGCTTGGGACACCCCCCTGATCCCCCTAAACCCTGGCTCCGGTTGGTTTACCTCGCTTGGAATTTCCCCCTTAAAGACAGGGCCTTCATCTGGGGCCATGGGTAACCGGACAGTGAGCTTGAATGTTCCTGTTCCTGGCCAGTCCAACTCATGATTCTGTTTCTCCAGAACCTTCTGCCGAACTGCAATGTCAAGAAAAGAAAACAGTCAAATGACAGTCTGCATTTTATAATTATTCTATGATTTTTTCCCTTTGGCATAGGTAACAAATTTTATTTTTTTTTAAGTTTTTATTATAAAACTGATGTACAGAGAGGTTACAGTTTCATACGTTAGGCATTGGATACATTTCTTGTACTGTTTGTTTATTCTATGATTTTTATGTCACTTCAATAGCTTACTCAGTTTCTTCTGAGAGGTTCTATGTAGTAAAAAGAGGAAAAGTTTAGTAAATAGATATGGATTTGAATTTTATCTTTAAACATGCTTTAGCACTATAGCTTGGGTCTGTACTTGCCCAGCAGGACCTATGTATTAAAGGTTTAGTTGCCAGCTTATGGCACTAATGGGAGGTGATGGCGCATTAAGAGGCATAACTCAGTGGCAGAAAGTGAGACAAGGTGTGTTTTTTTCAGGGGATATTGGGACCCAGCCCCTTCTTCTTCCTCCCTTTTTTACTTCTGGTCATGAGGTGATGGCATTCTCATGATGTATTTACCATGCCAAAAAGCAACAGATCAATTGACCATAAATGCAAGCCTCTAATATTGCTGAGTCAAAGTGAACCTTTCTGTTACAGCATGTTGTCGCAGTACTGACAATGTGACCAACACATATAGCAAGTTCCTTAATAAGCACTACTTAGGAAGCACAAGTCCTATTTTCTAATGAGGTTAATAAAGATTGTTTTTTATGAGCCGAGTTGGATGCATTAAGTTGAAGACACATTATAAAGAACTTAGTACAGGACCTGACGCTCAGTAGGTATTCAAGAAGCAGCAATATCCATTCTACACTGAGATGAAATAATGAAAGCATCCCTCGTGGAGAGCCAGGGAAACCTGAGTTCTGGGATATGTCATGATGAAAGCTATGGTTTAGGACAGTGGCCAGGAGCCTCATCAGAAAGTCCATTCAACCAATTCCTTAGCCTGTCATGATGAGAGCCTCATATCTGGTTGAAGGAAAGAAGGGATGGAAAAGATTTTGTAAAAATAAACAAGTAGAGGATTAATATACCAAGCAGCTGGGATAGAATGTCAAAACTGAAAATGGACATGAGTCCAAAGGTCTAGATGTGACGTTAGCCCTGCCAAGAGCCAGGTGAATGGCTGGCTGTATGGGGATACAGCTTAACTTTCTCTGGAGTTTCCAGTTCCCTGTGACTGTGAACGCTCGGGGTAACACCCTCATGCAATGCAGATATAAGTTGGAATCATCAGCTACAAAAGAGAAATTACTGTCTCACACCATAGAGAATATGGAAAGAGTTCTTTTTTAATTTTTATTTGTTTCTTTATTGTCAAAGTGATGTAAACAGGATTATAGTTTCATAATAAGGCAGTGTGTACATTTCTTATCCAACTTGTTACCTCGTCCCTCATTTTTCCTCTGGCTTCTATCCTCCCAATTTGCCTCCTCCACAATGAGTTGTACAGTTGGTTTACAGCTTAAAATTGGGGGTGTGGTCAACAGTGAGATGATTCTGAGGTCAGGCAGAAAGGAATCTTGCTATTTGTGGCTGTGATTATGGCATGAATGCTGGGTTTTTGTGTTATATTCTGATGGACATAGTCTCAGGAGCTGGGTCTTTCTTCCTTCCCTACCCCCTCCATCTTTTTTAGTGCTTGTACTGAGGTCTTGAAACTCAAGGCCTCATGTTGGCTTTTTCAAACCATTCTAGTGCTCTACCACTTGTGCCAACCCTTTACTTCAGGCTCTTTGATAGTTATTTGGATATCAGAGTCCCATGGGGGGAGGTGGGGGAAAAACGAGGGAGGAGGTAACAAGTTGAACAATAAATGTACTCACTGCCTTACATATGAAACTGTATTACCTCTGTACTTCACTTTGACAATGAAGGAAAAAAATTTTAAATAAGAGTCCCACAGACTTTTCTGCCTAGACTAGCTTCGAATCATAATCTTCAGATGTCAGCCTCCTGAGTAGCTAGGGCTATAGTTATGAGCCACTAGTACCCAGCCCAAAGTCTTAAAGGGAGGCATGATCGATTTCTGACTTCAGCTAACCATAAAGGGACAGACCTCAATGCTCACTTGGAAACAACCATTAGAATTGACCTGAGAAGGAATGCTAGCCTCCAATTCCATTCTCTATGGGGAGGGAAGCTGATTTTATCCAGATTCCTCTGGGGCTGCTCTGAGATAGAGTAAAAGCTGACTGTTGGGTGTGTCTTTTAAAAACCATGAACAAGCTGTACTCCACGTTATCTGATGTCATCCTTCTCTATTCCTACCTTTCTTTCCTGGACTTTGGTAACATCCATCCAGGCATATCCACATGCCAGCTGCTTCTCTGATCATGTGAAATATGTATGGACACAGGTAATTCAGGGACTAGATGGTATTATTATAAGTAACGTGATCCTCAATAAGGAGAGGAATTTGGGAGGAAGAAGAATGGGGAGTCTGATGACCAGCTTCTGTCATCCACAAAGACAGTATCCTTCCTCAACCAACCTCAGAGCATCTACATTTAATTTTTTTTTAAGGAAATGAGTCCTATTCATTCCAAAACACTTGTGTTCTTGGACAATGTCAGGATCTAATTTATGACAAGGAGTTTTGATAACATGTTCAAACTAGGGTTTAAAACTTATGTAGGCAGTCTGTGCCCTCGATGCTGAGGGAAGTGGGATTTTAGAGAACAAAGAACTCTCTAGAGGCCTCCTGATGTTGACAGCTGGAATCAAAGTGGAGGACCTTCTAGGGAAAGAGAAATGGCTATGGAGTTCTTCTGATCACTCTGTGGTAGAATTAATCCTTGGCTAGAACTGCACTTAGTTTTCTATGAGGAGTCTGAGCCACACAGGTCTCTTGTCCCCTTCTTCTTCTCCTGCTGCAAACCAGTCTGTGCCCTTCCCTTTCTCTTTCACGTTCCCTTCTTGGAACCCTGTTGGGGCTTTGCATTGCTCCAAATTGCATGGCCTCCAGAGCCTCCTTGCCTCTCCTCAAGTTCACAGACAGGAAGATGGCTGCTGTCGACATCCTGAGGACCCTTGGTGGCTGTCAGCAGTCTAAGAAATCCCAGAGGGGATGGGGCATTCTAGGAGTCATATCTCTGGAGTTCCCACAGAGCCCTGAGCAAGCCTCTAACAGGTGCCTCTTGGCCCACTTAGGAAGAGAAAACAGGTGGGGAGCATGGGAATTCTTAGTTGCTCAGCTACTGGCTAAAAGAAACTTTACTCTGAGATTAAAACACTCCAATTCATATCACCTCAGAATGCCAGCGGTGCTGGCAAGGTGTGGACCATGGTGAGGCTGAGGAGGGGTGACAGCAAGGCCCTAAACTGCTGGGGGGGGGGGGGGATGGTGGTACACAGCAGCCTTCTCCCTTTCCCTTCCCCTAGTCAACACCGGTGACAGTGCCTTTGCCCTCCCCTCCCAAGGGATCCCAGAGCCCTGGGAACCTCCATGATCCAGTATGCATCTCAGTAACTCCTCAAGTTTCTTCATCCACCCCACACCCCTCTCCCCACTCTCCTCTCCCACTTTGTGGGTGGGCAAGCACCCAGGGCAAGCTCTGAATTCATGTGCCTCTATCCCCGCGGGTATTTCACCTCCTGCGGCTGCTGGTGACCAGTGCATCCCTCCCGCCCTCCTTTCCCCTCTCCCCCCCCCCCCCCGCAAGTGGGCTCCCACTTTCTTTGCGCCCCTCACCGTCCTCAGGGAAGAAGAGCACCAGGAAGCGCGGGGGGTTCCCAGGCTCCTGGCGGACCTCGCACTCGCCGCCTCCGGATCTCTTCCGGCTCTGGAAGTACTTGTGCAACTTCGTGCTCAAGTTCTTCGGGGGATCGGGGCCCCAGGACCCCTCCACCAGCAGCGGGAAGGGGCCGGCGGCGCGAGCCATCCTCGGCTGGGCGCCTGGAGCTGCGGTGACCGGGTAAAGCTCACTCCACCCCTTTCGCTTTCAGTTTCCAGGAAACTCCTCCTGGCCTGTGATTCTCCAGCTGCTCCAGGACAGGAATAGTAGCCTCTGCCCTCCGAAACCCACCTCCCAACCTTTCCCCCAAGCCTTCTGCAAAAACAAGGAGCTCTTTGGGGCTGGCTGTCAGGCTCAGGGCAGCTAGCCTCCCTCCATCTGTGCAGAGTGAGCCCCTAGCTGAGCCACCTCCCAAGCCAGGGAGCCATTCTTTCCACAAATACAAACACAATTCCATTAAAAAATATTGGAATCAACTCCACCTTTGGCAAGAAAAGAAAATGGCTCAGCTCTGTGATTTTCTTAGGACTTTTGCTGCCTCTCTGGGGAAAATTCAATAATCAGCAGACTATCTGGAATTTCCCTTCAGTGCTTCCTTCAGTCTTTCCTTTATGTTTCACGATCAGAATACTGTCTACAAAGATGGTAGAAGTGATATACTACCTATTTTTCCAAAAGTTTTGTAGGCACAATGGAGCCTTCACCAGTGCCCACAGCTGAGAGAACACAGGCCTTAGAGCCATGGAATGAATACTCGAGGAAGGAAAACAGAGATCTTCCCATGATGAATGAGGAAGGGATCCCACAAGTGTAAAATATGGGGAAATGGTGGTTAGGGGCTGTGACATGTCTCCAGAAGCCTAGAGATAGCCAAAGAGGACTAGGAAGCAGGTAAACTATGGGTTGACTTTGCGTGCACCAGATCAATCTGGTTGCTGGAAGTAGAGTGGAGACAAGTTGACCAGCCAATGCCACTGCCTTCGTGCCCCAGGCCAGTGGAAGCTGCCCGAGACCAAAGTCCTGGCAGAGGAGAATGGAGAAGTGTGGGTTCTAAATGGTATGGAAGGCAGCGCTTCCTGAAGAATAGAGCCAGGAGAGAAGGGAGAGCTGAAGATGACCCCATCTTCATTCATGTGCAGACTAAGCCAAGTGGCTGAAGAATCATTGCATCGAGAACATGGGGAGGGAAAGGCTGCCTGAGAGGTGGGAGAGAGGGAGAGGCTGGGAATGTGTATATCTTGCACCCATGAAGAGAGTGTTTCCTGTTACAGGGAGGCCTTATGCTTCCTTCCAGAGTCAGGGGTACTTCTGGTCAGAACAGGGTCTGTTGTCCAGCAATGACCCTAGCATCCCTGTCTGCTAGGGAGAAGGGAAGCAAGGCAGGGGCACTGGCCCAAGGACTAAAAGAGGGAAGGGAGCAGAGGCAGCAAGCATTGCCAGATCTTTCTGGAAGTGTGGCTATGGAGGGGGGAAGAAGGAGCTAGGCAGCACCGGTTAGGATCAGAGTTGTCACTCTTGTTTCCTGCATTTTAGCACAGGAAAGTTTTCAGCACTGGTATGTTTTGATGGGAAGAAAGGAGAGTGGAAGATACTGGTAGTGGGAGAAATTGAGGGCTTCCTGCTGGCATCAACCTTAGGAGCAAGCCACTTCCAGTGCACCAGCTGCAAGTTTGCAAGTTACAGATAGAACATAGCAGCAAGGCTTTGTGAATGAGCTGGAGTTCTCACCATGCAGATTCTTGTAACCTGTCAAAGAAGGATGAAGCTTTTTTTTTTTTTCTTTAGAACCTGTCCAAGTCATAATTTCTTTCTGCTACAGGGATAGAGCTTACATATTATATCTTAATCATAAGGAAGCTGAATTTCAGGATAGAGGGAACCAGAGGCAGACCCCTACCCCCCCCCCAAAAAAAAGTCTCCTTTGGTGCTTTTACTCTTCATCTGTAATAAAGCTAAACAGTATCCAGATTCTACCTGCAGATGGTGCTCATGATCGGATTCAAACTCCTCTGGACCCCAAGAGGGCACCTGTAGAGGACACAGAGTTTGGCTCATAGTCCTCAGCTAAACACGGTAACTGTCCCACAGGTCTCTGTCTTACCTCAAAACACAAGAATAATCAACAATCTCATCCCCCCAACTCTCTAAGCACTTGGAGATTCAAAAGAAGAATTGCATTCTCTTCCTCACACCCTCAAGTTATAAGAAATAAAGTCAGAGTAAATGCTTCATTTGTAGTAGAAGTTGTTGCTGGACGTTTTGGGATGTCTTTTAAGGATTGCTTTATCAGTAATATGGTTTGTGACTCAAAGTCTGCTTATTATTCCTCAGTGGGATTGGAAATGAGCTATCAGGGGAGGTATTAAAAATCTACAGAAAGAAAGTTCTAGGAGGAGGATAGGTGTTGCCCGTCATTAACTCTGAATTACTTTGTCTTCTCATTATTTTCTCTCCAATCACTTGAGCACTCCTCCCTCTACCAGAGTGCTTCTCCTGTCTCAATTCTGCCTCTTATGGTTTCTATCTCCTAAAGTGTCCTTTTCAGAGTGAAGTGTCCCTCGAGGAACTGGGGGCTTTGTGTGGGAGTGACCTTCAGTATGGAAGGGTTCATGTTCCCATCCCTGTTTCTCAATTTTCCTTCTACCCCAGAGCTACAGTTAATATTAGTACTACAACTCATGTCTGCACTTTAAAGTTGAACTTCCACTACTGTGAGCTTCCTACTTCTCTCAGTTCTCGCTTTCAGCTTCTTTAGTGACTTTGAGAGCCTAACACCAGGCTCCTTTCATATTCTTTATAAACTAGCATCAGGGTCTCCCTTTCTGCCTTGAAATCTGAATTGCCACTTTCCCACATGTCTACTACCTTACTTCATGATGTTGTTGAAACTCTTGTACAAGTCTCCTAAAATCAGTGTGTACCACAGGCCAAGAAATAAATCCTCCAGGAAGTTCTGCCCTCAGAGGAAGGCAACCTATGCCAATTCCTTATGTGCAAGTTTCTTTAGGGAGCTTTATTTTCTTGAAGTCTTTCTATCATAAGTCCCCTCGACGTCTTAGCCAGGACCGGACTTCCTAATGATGAATTTTCTGTAATAGGAGTAATGTAGATTCACTAATGGTATAGTTGGATGGATGGTAGAGAATCATTTCTACAGAAGGTTCTGGTCACATGCATATCTCTTAGAACAAGAATACTTAGATAACTTCACATCCTACTATGTAGGATTCCCCAATGATATGTTATAAAATATTGAACAACCTACTCTCTGGGAGATAACTTTGCATAAGTGTGAATACAAATTCTAAGTTTTACTGGTATAATTACTACATGCACATAATTTACAAACAGTAATAACATATACAATACTCCATTACAATTTTTAACTAGATAATGATTCTCAAAACACATTTTTTTTTGCCAAACTTACCTGTACTCAAACTATTTGTAACTGATGGATAAATGTACTCCTTACAAAAATACTGTTTGATGCTTTTGCTTACATTAACAAGGGCAAAGCAAATTAAACAATGAAGACATGTATCAGAACTTTCATATGCCCGTGAATGACTCCATTATTGTATTGCATGTTAGTTTTCTAATCCTAAAGGGGTATTTCCTTAATTGTGCATGGTTACACATATAATATACTTTTAATTTATCTGCCTTGAAAATATATTCTCCATCACTTTCTTTTAAAAATATTTTTGTTGTTATTGTAGGTGATGTACAGAGGGGTTACTGTTACATAAATCAGGTAATGAGTACATTTTTTTCTGGACCATGTCACCCCTTCCCTTGCTCTCTTGAAGTTTTTCCCTCCTGCGTTTCCACATAGTATCTACAGAGTATTACTGCTGTGTTTGTCCTCCCTTTGTTCCACCTTTTCTGTTCCTCCCTTGCCATCCCAAAGACAAACTAACAAATAAGACACAAGGAAAAGACAACAAAAACATCATCATCAACAACAACAAAGATGTCTTGGAGTTTATTTGTTAAGATATTATTTTATATGATCATATGCACATAGTTATTGAGCCTTTGTAATTGGCTTCTAGGAATATCTTCCTTTGGTCACACTGTGTGAACATCTAGAGACCTGTATAATTTATCATGTCCCAGTGTATTAACCGTCCAGTGTCTGTCTACATCTATCACTTTCTGAGGTGTAGATGGACAACAGAATAAGTCAAGCCTGATTAGTAGTGCTTTTCAACTCCATGGTTTAAATATCCCCAGCTTGCCTGATTTTTTTTTTTTTTTTGCCAGCCCTGGGGCTTGGACTCAGGGCCTGAGCATTGCCCCTTTAAACCATCTCATCATCTCCATTAAACTTTTTGAGTTATCACATATTTGTAATTTGTTCTAATATTTCCATACACACAAATGTACTAGAAAAATTCATGATTTTGTTCTCCTTTTTTCCTTTTCTTAAACAGTACTTACTGGCAGATTTCATTTTATTATGTATATATTTAATGTCTTTCAACTTTTTCCCCCCTTCAGTTGAAATACAATCCATTTAGGTAAAATGGATACATTGTAATATTGAATAGTTGTAGTTATTAACCAACTCACAATTTCTCAAAAATTTAAAAATTTATTATGAGTCAGCCCATAATAAAGCTATCCTGGCCAGGTGACAGTGGCCCTACTAGCCCAAGCTACTCAGAAGGCTGATATCTGAGGATTGTGGTTGGAAGCCAGCCTAGGCAGGAAAGTCTGTGAGACTCTTACCTTCAATGAACGACCAGAAAGCCAAGAAGTGGGGCTGTGGGTCAAAGTGATAGAGCTCTAGTCTTGAGCAAAAAAAAAAAGCTCAGAAACAGTGCCCAGGCCTTAAGTTCAAGCCCCACAACTGACCAAAATAACAAAATGAAACAAACAAACAACCTATACTGTTTCCTCAACAAAGGAGTACTATTAGAGAGAGCAGTCCCAGGACACCTGACACCAAGGACAATTGGACTAATGGACAATAGTGACCAAAAAAAAAAAAAGTTGACTTCTGCCCTTTATCCCTATTGCTAGTTATTCATCAAGATAAATGTTCATTAATCTGTTTATTACTTTTGGGCAATCTACTATAGAGGAAATAAAAATGTAAATGAAAATTGTATCATAAGAACAAATGCTGTAAAGAATTAAAATTCGCTAGAAAATTGAGAATAATTTATGACTTCATACAATCATCCCTTCATCTTCATAATTCATCCCTAAAACGCTGCTATGTTTTGTGAGTTCCTTTTTCTCACAGCTCAATTTCACTTGAAACTGGCCATCCTTTTAGAGATCCTGAGGTATGAGCTTCAGAATCTTCCTGGGAATGAGATGAAAGTGAAGGAGTGGGGTCGGGAGGGAAAAATTGGGAGAAAATGAGGGAAGACATGACACTGTTCAAAAAAAGATGTACTCAGTACCTGACTTATGTAACTGTAAACAATAAGATATTATGTGAAATGAGATGGAAGATCTAGACTCAGCCCAAAGTGTTGATATCTTTTGAAGGATCCAGCACGATGATGCACCATGCCGAGTCCTCTTTATGGAGGGGTGTCTTGACCCAGTTATGGGAAGTGCAATCTGCTCTACCTCATCAGAGGCTGTTCAGCTACAGAGCCATGCCCTCTCTGAAGCAGCCCTCTGACATGATAGGGGGGAGCATAAAAACTCAGACTTTTCTGTTCACCACGGTTCAAATCTGGTGAGTTGTTGTTTTTTTTTTTAATCCTGCAAGCTCATCATGACATGTCTCTGAGGCTGTTGTGAGGCCTGCAAGCCAATCCCTGCAGAAGCCAACTTGTATTGTACTCCAGTGTTATCTTTTAACTCCATGGGATGAGGGCAGGTCACTGACTAGGAACAGGTGCTGTCTGCTCAGTCTGTCTTTCCCAGTCCAGCCATGGGCACCTCCTTGAATAAATCAGCAGTGTCCTTCCTCTTACTATTTCAAGTTCAGGGTGTTTATATGATATATTTATTGTCAATGAGAAATCCTTTAATAAATCTATAAAAGTCTTTGCTCCGTGGAAGAGATTTGGAAAGTTCTTTGTGCTTCCATAATTCGATGGCTTAACTTAATTAAATTAAGTCTCCATATGGACTTCTTTCTTGGCCCTTCAGCAATCTTTCATCCCTCCCCCTACCCGCCTCTTTTCTTTTTGGCTGGTCTTAGGGCTTGAACTATGGGTCTGGGTCCCTGAGCTTCTTTTTGCTCAAGGCAAGTGCTCTACCACTTGAGCCATAGAGCCACTTCTGGCTTTTTTGAGTTCTGTGTTGGAGATAAGAGTTTCACAGAGTTTCCTGATCAGGTTGGCTTCAAATCATGACCCTCAAATCTCAGCCTCCTGAGCAGTTAGAATTACAGGTTTGAGCCACCGGCACCCAGTTTCTTTTCTCTTTTTAGAACGGTTAAATATCTTCCCTTTAGAAATTCTTAATTCTAAAGCACAGCCATGCCTAAGCAATTAAGAATAATCTTCCCCATCTCATTTCACCCATTTCTCAGACCTCTCGTCACATCACCCACACCTTCACCAGACTACAAAACCTACAAGTAGTTAGATGTAACACCTAGACAAAGCTTAGAAAGCCCTCTCCCATGGGTTTCCTCACTTCCCTGAAAATTCCTCAAAAGAAAATAAAATATGGGTGAAATGAGATGGGGTATGTGTAGGTCAAATCAAATTCAAGAGATGATTTTTTAATGTGAATAAAGTTATGATCTGATAGTTTGTACAGAAAAAAATGGATACCCTCCATGTTTTATTGCTATTACTAAATGTCAAGATTGTAGGCTATTATGTCTTGTAAATTGCTTTTGTTGGTGTAAATATGGAAATGCCACATTGGTTAAGTGCCATCATTTGTAATGCAGTGTGTCATTTGAAAGGAGAGCTGAAGAAAGTGACAGCTTACAACCAAATGGGTATCTCAAGGAATGGCTAACAGTTTCAAACAATGTGGACACCTTTATTTTCCCAATGAATAGTGAACTTTGGAAGCACAATGTCCAGCCTGGTATTGCAGCGCCATGACCATTCCCTGCCTCTTTCATAGGACACTTCACTGCCATTTTCTATGCACATGAAAGAAAAATAAATGTGGAAATTTCATCCTTGAAAAAAAAAAGAATAATCTTCCCTTCAATTTATGAAAGCCTGAACACCTTTGTAACATTCCTCCTTAGTTCTGTGTTAATTACTTTGAGGTTTAAGTTTTATGTGGGGGGAAAGTATCCTACAGGGGAAAAGACCAGGAAGTCAAGCTGCACTGCAGTGTTCCAGAGAGGAACTGAACAGCAGGGCTTTGGAGGAAGTGCATTAGTACTGTGTTTGCCTAGCATATGGAATGCCCCTGGCACAGTCCCAGCAAAACACACACACACACACACACACACACATCCTGATGACAAGAACCTTTTTTTTAATTAAATTTTTTTGACAAGGTGATGTGCAAATGGGGTACAATTACATAATAAGGAGTACATTCCTAGTCATATTTATTTATTTTATTTTAAAATATTTATTTATTGTCAAAGTGTACAGAGAGGTTACTTGCTTAGCACATAACTTTATATCTTCCTTTCCCTCTCTATAACCTCCCCATATGTATCCCTGATTTCCCTAAGATGAAATTGAAAGATTAAAATCTTTTTCATTTTCAACAGTGCCATCCTTTGAACAACCCTGAAACTCTCTTACCAGCTGTCATCCAAATTATTGGTTTGCAAGCATCATTAATTTTCAAGCACCATTCTTTGGCTATTGCATGTTTATATATTATAACTATTTTTATACATTATAGCTATTGTCACTTATCTGAATAGCAAGTAAAAATTGTCTCCCTTTCTGTCAGCTATCTCATCATTCTAGTGCAGAAGCTTTTAAATTTGAGCTCCACTCCCTTCTTCTCCCAATTCTGGTTCTTATATCCAGTGGAGCTGGAGTCCTATTCTGAAAATTGCTACCTATGTTTACATCTTCAAGTGTTTTATTTGGATTTTCCTGTAGTAATTTTTATGTGTATGTGCCAGTCTTGGGACTTGAACTCAGGGCCTGGGGGCTGTATCTGACATCTGACATTTTTCCCCCTCAAGGTTAGCATTCTATCACTTGAGTCACAGCTCCACTTTCAGCTCTTTGGTACTTATTTGGAGGTAAGGGTCTCACAAACTTTTCCTGCCTGGCATGGCAATCCTCAGATTTCATACTCTTGAGTAGGTAGAACTGTAGGCATGAGCCACCTGTACCTGGCTGGTGAGAGATGGGGACTGTAAGTTCAGTCTTCTTCATCTAAAACATTCAGTTCTCCCAGTACTACTTGTTTAAGACTCTGTCATTTCTCCAATAATATTTCTGGCACCTTAGTAAAAAAAATGGCTCTAGCTGTATGACATTATTTCCAGATCTTCTATTCTATTCTATTAGTCAACATGTCTGTTTTGTGCCACTACCATGTTGTTTGTAATATAATTTGAAGTTGTCTTCTGACACCTCCAGTGTCTTCATAGTCATAGTGAATTTTTTAAAATATGTATTACAAAAATTGGAAAATTTAGAAGAAATTAGTCTCTTTCTAGACCTATGAACTATCAAAATTGAAACAAGAATATACAAACAACAGGTTACAATGAGTGAGCAAGGAGATTAAAGTGAGAATGAGAAGCTCAGGAATGTATGGATTTACTGCTGAATTCTACCTGACTTTTAAGGAAGTAACTCAGTGTGTCTCAAAATAGTCCACAAAATAGAAAGGAAAACACTTCCAAATGTAATCTATAAAGGGAGTATTTCCAAACACTGAAACTGGATGAAGACACACACACAAGGGGAAAACTATAGGTCAATTTCCTTGATAAACACAGACACTAATAAAATACTTCAGTCAACAATAAACTAAAATTATCATGCAAAGCATATTTGACAATACATTAAAATGCTCATATACCAGATCAAGTTGACAATTTTGTCTTGCTTTTCCCCCCATCCCCCCCCATATGAAGAATTCAGTAATGTCTTCATAGCTCTGAGGGGAAGAACATTCACGATAGTAAAGAAAACAACTCTGCAGACTAATGTTAGCACATCAAGAAAGAAACAGGCCCACGTCCACTATCCACCTAACAAGACACGTCCAGAGCCCATGCTGCTGGACTTTTCTATAACAAGCATCATTTCTCACTCCCCACTCCCACTAAGTGTCAGGTCGCTGGAGGGCTCACAGGTGCCAAGAATAAACCACCAGATGTCAGGCCACTGAAGGGCTTATAGGCCCTTGGAATAAACCAGCTTTCTATTGGGAAAAGCCATCTTCATTAGCCTAGAAGCACGAGCCAGAGACCAACTGGAACCACCCAGACTTGCAGAACAAGCAAGCCATGTGCTAACTACCAATGCTGACCCAACCATCTTTTGTCCCTGCCATATAAACCCTGCCTGAGCCAGGCCCAGGCGTGACCTCTCTGATCCCAACTAGAGGGGGGCCGGGGAGCATACCCCAATAAACTCTCTTTCAATCACTTCTACTTCCCTCAGTACTCAGGTAGTGGAAGCTTAGTCCCTGGCTTGGTGCTCCTTAGGAGGTTGTGAAACCATTACAAGGTAGTACTTGAGTTGTCCTTGGGTCATTGAAGATGAGCCCTCAAAGGGGATTGTGGAAACCAAATCTCTTCCTCTGTCTCTTTTTCACTTCCTAAAACTGGGGACAAACAGTTGTGAAAACCAAGGAAAAGTGTAGCCCTCCCTAGCTCCTAGAAACAATAGGGCTTGTAAAATTTCACTGTCTTAGAGTTTACTCTCAGCTTCTGTAACTCCATTTTGGTGACTCCATGCTAGAGGGCTGCACCCCCACCCGTGAGACTAGTTCCTTGTAGTCTGACATTTAAAAAATGTATGTAACCCTTGTTCCTGTCTGTGTCTAGGTAGCAACCATAGTAATGGATTGTAAAAATGATCATAGCAATAGATTATAGAAATAACCATAGTAGTAGTTACAGAAATACCATGGCGACTTAGTGAGTACTGGATTGGTTTATACTGCTCATGTTTGCTTAGCTGTTATTAGGGAAACTGGTAACAATTGTTAAGATAAAGTTGATATTAGGTCAGCTTGACCACAAAATTCTGCTTCTGTAAACGGCTTACTTAACCCATTTGTGACTTGCTCTACCCCCTGCGTTGAGCCCCTGTGTCTGTGCTATCTGCTGCAGAATGCATAGCTCCTATCTTTAAAAACCCAGCCCTGCAGTGGCTCATTGCTCTTCTTTACCATCCCGACGGTGAAGAGCAGACGCTGTGCACAGCTAAATAAAGACTCCTAGCCTGATTGACTGAGTGCTGGTGACTTTCTTGTCATTGGTACAAGTCCTGGGTGGCCAGAAGACTGAACAGTTTTGTTTCTCCATACATATTGGCCTGATATGCTGCCTTACCACAGGCCCAATCCCCAGAGCCAATTAATTATGGACTTGAACCTCCAAAACTCTGAGAAAAATACATCTTTTATCTTTATAAGTTGATTTATCTCAGGTATTTATTATAGAATCCAAAAAGCAGACCAACAAAGGCATCAAACATAAAATGGAGAGAGGTGGATGAAAGAGGCTTGAGATGAGTCTATGGCTGCCTCTTGGATTCACATCACTTTCTCTGCCTTCAAAAGACTCATCATTGTCCTCACTGGGTCTGAGACTAAGACCTAGGGCACCTTCCTCACTCAGAGTGGTAGATCCTTGAAAAGCTGCAATTTGTTCCAATGGTTATCAAGGAAACAGAAGCATAGTACCTCTGTTCCTACTCTTTTAGAACACTAGAGACTAGTTTCCCAATCTTTTTCTAAAGGACATGGACTGTTACTTTGGACTTAATCACCTGAGGTAATTATGAAATGTCCTGGAGATCAGCCAGCTGAAGAAAAGAGAAGAGAAACAAACACACAGCACATGAATTACTGGAAGTCAGACTTAGCTTGCTGAGAAATGAAACAGCTGACACTGGAGAAAGCTAGGAGAGGCCCAGCCTCCTTCCATCTGCTGGTTTCTCTCATGCAGACACTAACAGGCTCCATTTTTTATAATTAGACTTCCGTGCCTCAAGAGATACATTGTTGAATATTTTAGTTTGATGTTCAAGGTGCTCTTTTTTCTTTAATCCTCTCATTTCCTTAAAACAAGCTAATGAGAAAAATATTTCTTCATTTCACAGACTAAGCCAAACATTGAGATGTAAGGTCAGTGGACCAAGACTGGACGAAGACTTGAGGCCAGGCACCCAGTCTCCAGAGAAATAAACCTGTGTATATTCTTTTGTCCAAGAAGAATAATTTATATGTTAGACTAATTTCTCAAAGAGGTTAAAAAAGCAATAAAAGTATAAACCATAGACTTAAAATTGTGGCAAAATACTTCTAGTTTATACATAATCTCATGAAATCAGAATAACCAAATGCTAAATTTGTCTTCCAAATATGGTTTCCTAGTCTACTTGTAGAACTCCAATGTTTTGTCTCATGTGTTTCCTGATTTTTTTTTATTTTTCACAATCTTTACTGGGTGTAGAGGTATAATTAGTGTAAAGTGCATCATAGTTATCTATCCTTTCCATTCTCCCACTTCAGCCATGGTAAGAAAACTTCTAGATCAATCATAAGAAGTCCTAGAATCGTATAACACACAGGTGATGGTTTTGTGATCTAAGAGAATAAAGAACTTGTCCTGGGTACAACCTGGGCATGAATTCCTTCTAGTAAGGAACTGAAATCTGGCAAGAGTCCAGATGTTCACCCAACTATGGCTAGCTCTATACTTTTCAAAAAGTCTATTCTTGAAGCATCAGGTTATCATGTTTCTACAGTTAAACAATTTGTATGTAATTTGTTAATAATTTATATACAACGATTTTCACCAAATTACAATGAATTAATTTTACCATGAAACTGAAGACTGTGGTGGCAAATGGACTCTTTTCTACTTAAAGTCAGTTGTGTCTTTATTGGAATAAATTTGATCATATTTCAAGCGACATACTCTGTGGTATGGAGAAATAAACATTTCTTCCTCACTTAGAACTCTAAAAGTTCTGGAGCACATAATTGCCAGAGCCACTTAAGACACTGTCTTTTTGGATCAGAATGCTTGGAAGAAGACAAAGGAGGAGGAGGAAGAGGTAGATGTCTCCCAGCTCTACCCTTGTTGGGAGCCTCCAGTGCTGTAGGCCTCCAATGTGCAACATGCTCTCCCTCCCCAGACAGCCTCCTGAGGCCTTTCCAGCTTCACCATGTTTCCATGAGGTCGAGTGTTCCTTATGACTGCCTGTTGAATAGTCAGTGTGTTGAATGGTTATTTCATGAACTAAATTCTGTATGTAAGTTCTATAACATTTAACAATCTAGAAATCTACTTAAAAGATCTATCTCTATGGATTATCTTACCGCTTTCATTTAAAATCCAGTGCTTTATACTACATAAAACTACCTTAGTGTAAGCATACATATGCATGTGTTATAAGCAGACATATGTAAGGAGAACATGCTCAAAAGTATGATATCAGTGGGTGTGATTATTGCAGAGAAAATCTAGAGGAAGGGGTTGAGTTTCATTTCTGAGTGAGTATAATATATGGAAAAGCTAGAGTAAAAATTTTAAAAAGTAGAGAGTCTTAAAAACGTATTAAACTACAGGAGTAAAATTTTAGTAGTTCCAATTTTTTTTGGCAGTACTAGAGTTTGAACTGTCAAGAAAGTCCTGCTTCGTTATTCTAGGCTACAGCCACTGCCTGAAGTATAGCTTTGCCTCTTAAGTAGAGCAGCTTCCTCTGCTTTCTCCTATCTGATGCTATTTAGCTCTTTTTGGAGCATTGGGCTAACTTTGTACAAAGAAGCCCAAGTAAGTGGTTATGAAGAAAAACAGTACAGTGTGACTTGGCAATGCTTAAATGAAGACTTTTCATACTGTGTTCAAATTGAACTGTCCAAGTAGATCTTACAGATTCTTCCAACGTGATTCATAATTCACCTCTAAGATTTAAACACAGATACCCTACTTATGATCACTATGTCTAACATCCAGTAAATTTAATACTTCAATTTTCTGTGAGCTGTTTCCTTATTTGCCCAGGAATCCTGGCATATCAAGCTCATGACCATATTGTCTGGCTCTTACTATTTGTAGACATGTTTCCATATTTATAACTTACCTGGAGACTTTCTATAACGCTAAAGTCCACTTGGCTCTCATCCCCCAAGGCCTCACTCAGTGACTGACAGGAATTGGCATAAAACTCCCTGCTTTTCCAGAAACATTCATGATGACTCATCTAAATGAGATTAAGTGGCAACTATTGGTGACATGCTATTGGTGACATGCTTTTTATTTTTTTTTGCCAATCCTGGGGCTTGAACTTAGGGCCTGAGCACTGTCCCTGAGCTGCTTTTGCTCAAGGCTAGCACTCTACCACTTAATCCAAAGTACCACATCTGGCTTTCCCTGTTTGTGTGGTACTGAGGAATCAAACCCAGGGCTTCATGCATGCTAGGCAAACACTCTACCACCTAGCCACATGCCCAGCCCAAGTCTTTTAACTTCTCTATTTGAAGTACTTGCACTTGAATTGTGTCTGAAGGTCTTACGGGAGGACCCAAATGAAGGCACCTCTCTGAGTGCTCTATCACAAAACATTTGCATTTTCATTACTTGTTAATCATAGGATTCAAGGATTTAAAAACTTGCCCTGAGTCATCCAGCATAGAAACTTCATCCTTCTGAAAACTGAACTCTCCTCCAGAAGGGAGGATGTCACTTGCTTAAAAGTGAACTACTACTTAGTAGAGGAGACAGCACTTGAATCTGGTCTCCTCCCTGTATGAGTTGAACTACCTGATGATAGTCTTCACAAGTGTGAAGAAATGGAAACATGGTCTATGTTACCTCCCCTGCAACTATAACAGACATTACTAGTAGGTATTAGTAGAACAAACCCAGATACAACCTGAGAATCTTCATAGGACCACACAAAACCTATCCTTTGGTAAGAAGTAGTTCACGAAACAAAAGCTATTTGCCATGCTTAATCTGTTTTAAGGGATATA
This sequence comes from Perognathus longimembris pacificus, assembly GCF_023159225.1. Taxonomy (NCBI): domain Eukaryota; kingdom Metazoa; phylum Chordata; class Mammalia; order Rodentia; family Heteromyidae; genus Perognathus; species Perognathus longimembris. The sequence goes on along the minus strand of NC_063165.1, from coordinate 48,101,727 downwards.
CATTTTCTTTGCTTATAATAGCCAAGGGATATTTTATTATCCCCTCCCTGAACAAGTAGAAAACTCCTGAAGGAGGGAGAATGGACTTGTGAGTGATTTTTTTCATTTTTAAGAAATTTCATCTTGAGCTGGGAATATGGTCTCATGGCAAGAGTGCTTGACTCGTATACATGAAGCCCTGGGTTCGATTCCCTGGCACCACATATACAGAAAACAGCCAGAAGTGGCGCTGTGGCTCAAGAGGCAGAGTGCTAGCCTTGAGCAAAAAGAAGTCAGGGACAGTGCTGAGTCCAAGCCCCAGGACTGGCAAAAAAGAAAGAAATTTTATCTTCACTTTATACTCTGTCAAATAGGGGGAACAAGGACATTTTTAGGTAGTAAGCCTATTCAATATGATATTACTATAAGGTATAAGTTACATTATGCATTTGTTTTAAGTGCATTGAGCGATATACAGTGCAATACATACACTACAATATAAACTATGATTTTAGTTAATAAGACGCATAAGTATTGGCTCATAATTCATATCAATACCACATAGATGGAAAATGTTAGTCATAGGGGACATAGGGAAAGAGTAGTTTGGGATATTTCTATCTTCTTTTTTTTTTTTTTTTTTTAGAATTTTTTTTTTTTTTGTCCAGTCCTGGGCCTTGGACTCAGGGCCTGAGCACTGTCCCTGGCTTCTTCCCGCTCAAGGCTAGCACTCTGCCACGTGAGCCACAGCGCCGCTTCAGGCCGTTTTTTCTGTATATGTGGTGCTGGGGAATCGAACCTAGGGCCTCGTGTATCCGAGGCAGGCACTCTTGCCACTAGGCTATATCCCCCCAGCACCACATATACAGAAAACGGCCAGAAGCGGCGCTGTGGCTCAAGTGGCAGAGTGCTATGCTAGCCTTGAGCGGGAAGAAGCCAGGGACAGTGCTCAGGCCCTGAGTCCAAGGCCCAGGACTGGCCAAAAAAAACAAAAAACAAAAAACAAAAAAAAACAAAGTCACCTCATTAGAAGATAATAATAAACCTGAAAACTATAAAATTATAAACATAACAGAAGATAAAAACTGGTCAAACAAGCATTACTTTAGGACATTGTGTTTAGTTTTAGGTGTCACAGTTCCAAAGGCATTGTGAAAAGTAGATATCTTTAATAAAGAGAAACTGAGGCTATGAAAGGACTCAGAACCATGCCACACAAAGAATTATAAAAGGAACTGAATGTAGTTAATTTGGAGAACTAGAGCTATGGGTAGGGTATGGTACAGGATAAGACATAGTAGGTGTCCTTTAACACTTGAAGGTCTGCTGCAAAATATCTGTCCTACAACACTACAAGGAAGAAAACTGGAGAAGAATCTATTTGGGCTTAATATTAAGCTAGAACTTCCCTAAAATAATCTGTAATCCTAGCTACTCAGGGGCTGAGATCTGAGGATCAGTTCAAAGCCAGCCCTGTTAAGAAAGTCTGTGACACTGTTATCTCCAATAAACTACTCAGAAAAAGCCAAGGGGTAGAGCACTAGCCTTGGCACAAAGAGGCTCAGGAACAGTGCTCAGGTCCCGAGTTCAAGCCCCAGGACCAGAAAAACTAAATAAATATAACATAAAATAAAATTGTGTTTTCTTGAATGTATATGGAAGAACTGTGAACGATCCCTAACTCTGGGCAAACACATTTTCCTGTCATCTCTGTTTCTCTTACAGTCAGCAAAAGAGCCTTCATTTCCCAAGTGACCCCTAGTGATCAACTATGCCATCTGTACTTGCCCAGCATTAGCTCCAGCTTCTTGGCCTATAGATGTCCCCATGAAGAGATGCCATGGAAATCAAAGCCAGAGACAAAAAGCCACGGAGATACAGCAGAGATGTTTCACACAGTATCAAGAGATTCCAGAAGCAAGCTGGCTCTGAGGAGTCCTGCCTCAGTGACCTCAGGCAGCTTCCTGCACTCTGGATGCACTTCTTATGTCATAAGGTTTCTCATGGGAACAAAATCACAGCTGAAAGCACATCTTACACTACCTGCACTTTCCAAGTGCTTAATTAATAGTGCTTGTATCTAAAATTGGGGAAACTAAGGAAAAGGACAACTTTATCGTCAAAACATATGAAGCAATAGCAATGCTACAGCTGTTTAATTTCTCTGGCTTAGTTATACACAAGGATTTAAAATGATCAAATTAGGCAGTTTAACAACCTTAGACTTTATTCATCTCAACACAGTAGAAAGGCTCCTGTTGAAGATGAAGCTGATATCTTCCTGTGATTTTTCATCAGGCAGGGTGAAGACCAGTAAGTGGATGTCTGAGAACAGACTTGGTTCAACAGTGGAAAGGACTTCCAGGCAATCTGAGAAAGGCCTTCTGTGCTACACAGCTCACTAGAAACGCAGGCTGAATTCTGTTACCCACTTTGTGCATGAAGAAAGTGCCCTGCAGTTGTAGAACCCCGAAGGAGCAGTCCAACCCACATGTCATAGGCTACTGAGGAGGGAACCAAGGCAATGAGACAGGAAGTCAAGGGCATGGAAGGGATCCTTCCTACTTTGGGAAGGAGTCTGACTAGGTTCTATATACCCTTATTCGCTTTCTCAAATATTTATGAAACACCCATAGTCCAACAGGCTCAGACCTTAACCAAGGATAAAACGTGTGAATGAGACACTGTCCTCAACTCCGAGGAAGATCGTAGTCTGCCCACTTAATAATATTGGGCTCTACATACCCCTTGGCATGATTCCATGTTATTCTTTCACGAGGGTAACTGGAATCTCATAGCCATGCCTTCTGTAAATCTATAAGACTACTATTCTTTCTTTCCTGAAAATATGTATCTGTTCCTTGATACTACAGATTTTAACTGCCTTGTACTTGCTAGGCTAATATCCTATACTGTGAGCCACGTCTCCCACCCTTTAGCTTTAGAATTTTTCTCATATCTCTGGAAATTTTTGTCTGGGCAGGCTTTGGACCATGATCCTGCTTCATATTCTTCCTGTGAAGCTGTGTGTTTATTATAATGTCTAACTTGTTTGTTGAGATAGAATCTTGCAATTTTTCTTTCCACCAGGCTGATCTTGACTATTAATCTTCTCCCTCACCCTTGCCAAGTAGCTGGGATTATAGGGGTGAGTCACTGGGCCCCGCCCCAACCTGTTCTTCCCTTCCCCCCCTCCACCCCTAGATTTCTTATCTATATTTTTTGGTTTAAATTCTCAAAGTTATTTGTCCTCAGATAGGATAATTTCCATTAAAAATAGAAAATGAAGTGATTCTGGTTTCAGTGACATAAAGTACATTTTTATCTTAGAAAAATCAGTTGAGAGAAACAAAAGCTAAAATTTCTCTAGATATGTATCAGTGAATAATTGCTGAATGCATTTTTAGTAAATGACTAAGGAAGATTTTTTTTTCAGGAACAAATATAAAATGTTATTGTCTAAAAGTAATAAGATACTCTGGGTAGGCCTGGTAGTCATAAAATACCACAAATACACTTGGATTGCCAACATCATCCACAACACTGTCGTACAGGTCAGTAGGACTTTGAGGGTTCTTTGCAGGAGGCACAATGTATGACGGATTTCCACATGTATAGTCTCCAGTGAGGACGCGAACATAGTACATGTGCTTTTTCCCGTTTGCATCTGGCCTGGAGTATGTGTCACGGGCAGAATAATTGGCATTGACAGCAAAATAGGTTCCCTTTCCATAGAACACAGCTATGAAGAGAAAAATAACACATTTCAAAGAAATTCAATGTAGTGTTTAACTTGACATATTGTCAAATAATATAAAAATGTTCAAGCTGTGTACTGGTTATGCCAATGGCATTGTGTCTGTAACACTAGCTACTCAGAAGGCTGAGATTAGAGGGTCATAGTTTGAAGTCAGCGGAGGGAGGAAAGTTCACGAGACTATTTCAAAAGGAATTGTCAAAAAGGTGGACTGAAGGCATGGCTCAAGTGGTAGAGCACCAGCATCATAAACAAGTAGAGTGAGAACACAAGGCTCTGAGTTCAAGCCACAGAACTGGCAAAAAAAAAACCCCAAAACACTGTTCAGTTAAATATTTTGTGAGGGATTTTTTTTTTTTTTGTCAGTTGTGGGGCTTGAACTCTGGGCCTGGGTGCTGTTCCTGAGTTCTTCAGCTCAAGGCTAGAGCTCCGTCAGGATCTGACGGATCCCTTTCTCCCCGATCTCCCGGGGAAAATGCTTGAACCCCCAAAATCTATGAAAGAGCACTCGGCCTTGCCTTCCACCGGCAGAAGGCCAAGGCGTACTCTTATGGAAATACACTAAGTTGAGGAAAGGTTGCTGAAGCCTCCCCTCCCCCCATCCCCTCACATGTCAGGAGCGGAGGCAGAAGAAGGCATCAGGGAGACACTGTGATGGTTGAATGGGTCTCAAAGGATTTAATTGGGAGGGGGGTTTATATAGCGGTAATGGTGGGAAAGGGAAGGACTTGGGCCATTGGCTAAGCCGGGCTGCCATCAAGTGATGTCATGAAACTTCCTTTGTGGGCTGGACAACCCTATCATGGAGGCACGGGCATGTGTTCGCCCCCCAGGGGCGCGGGGCTTCTTTTCCGGTTGAGGCCGGAAGGTGGGAGGGGCTCCCTCCCACACTGTCCCAGGGCTGGGGGAAGGGCAGCGTCTTGCTCTTGGCGCCCTTCCCCCACCAAGGCCAAAACTGAGTCCTCAACAGAGCTCTACCACTTGAGTTACAGCACCACTTCTGGTTTTCTGGTGGTTAATTGGGGGTAAGTGTCTCATGGACTTTCCTGCCTTGGCTGGCTTTGAACTGAGATCCTCAGATCTCAGCCTCCTGAGTAGGTAGGATTACAGTCATGAGCCACCAGTGCCTGGCTATGAAGGTTTCATTTACAGTCAGGCCTTTTAGGGGAAAATACAATGAGTCCTACCCTGAAACTTGGACTCAACCTGGCCACCAAATGTGGGTAGACACAGTGAACCCCCACGGTTCCCCAAATAGTATGGTGACATCCCACCATAGCAGCCAGATTTCCTCACTTCCTTACCATTCTTCCCAGCATAACTGCGGTTAAAGCCATTCGTATTGACATGTGGCACAGAGTCAGCTTCTGTCCCATGGAAGAGCTGCTTCTCATTCTGTTTGTGGCCATTTTTAGCATCCATGGCAGTTTTCTTTGCCTGGTAGATATTCCAGAGATCCCTATTCTGGATCCTTTCAATCTACAAATCAATAAAAAAAAAATCATTCTGCTAGTACTTAGAACACCTGCCAAGATACATCAAACAAAATGGGATCGCTGTCTTTCATAAACACACATTTCACTCAATAGCAACTTCAAGGCCAGACAAGAAATCCCTCATTCAGAAATATTTTTAGATCTAGCTTTTTATAAACATTTGACATTGGGGCAAATGTTGGCTTACTATTGCTAATAACAATTGAATGTCATACACAGACCAAGATGCATTGTATACATGAACTGCTTTGTTAAATGACAAAAAGTTCAATACATAAGGTGAAGTTAAGTAAGGGAAGGAGTGGGTGGGAATGTTTAAAGGGGTGACTGAGATGCACTGTACTCATAAACGCTTTTAGTGAAAGGCAGCTTTTTTTATACAACTACTTAAAGATTATAAATGATAAAGATAAATAAAAGATAATAAATTTAAAAAATAATAATTGGGGGTCATAATTTTTAAAGAATTTTATGTATAGTATAGGAAAAAACAAGTAAATTACTATTGCTAGGAAAACAGTTATATAAAAAAGACACACATGCACCTTTGTGCATACACACATAAACTCATCTGCTTGAAGACATTAAGAAAAATATTGGTCAGGTGCAATAGAGAAAACTTGCAATCCTAACTATTTGAGAGACAGGTTGGGAGGATTATGGTTTATGGCCAGCCTAGGAAAAATGTTTGTGAGACTAGATCTCCACCAATAACTGGGTATAGAGGTTCAACCTTGTCATCCCAGCTCTCGGAGGAGTCGGGTTGGGAGTAGATCAAATAAAGGTTTGTGGTCCAGAACTACTCAGGCATTAACAGAGACCCTATGGGTGGTGACAGGAGGGAAAACTGGCAGAGACCAAGGGAAGGGGAGAGAACATTGTCCAAAAAGAAGCATAATCTTTCCTTGACTTATGTAACTCCTCTGCATCTCACCTTTATAATAACAATAAAGTATTTCTCCAAAAAAGAGAGACCCTATCTCAAAAAAATAAGTTGAGTGTCTACCTAATGTGAGACCCTGAGTTCAACCCCTAGACTGCCCAAAAGAAAAAAGAGTATACTCTTAAATATTTGTTTAAAACACGAATATGAGCTCATGGTTTTCTTATGTTTAGCCATGAAAGGATCTGGAAGCAAAAACTGCTTTGGTGGCAATGAGTACACTCAGAACCCAATTCTTGGTTGTGAGAGTCCTGGCCTGGGCAGGTCAAGTACAGGATGTGACATCAGATATGGGCGGTCCTTCCCGGACCCACTGCAGAGTTTGCTGAGTATTGCCTGGACTTCTGCCTCTGTTCAACCTGAACTTTGCATCTCATCTCAATCTGCAGTCAGCCAGGTTGAGCTGTCTGCCGTTGGTGTCCAAAATGACTCCTCTTTGTTATCTTAGAACTAGATCATCAAAGAGCTGTATGCTTCAATCCCATTGTCTTGGTTCCTCATAGAATCACTTCAATTCAATCACTCACACATCAGTGTTGTTCAACTTGTTTCCATTAAGGTTGTTTAAAAAAAAAACAAAACTGCTATAAAGCCAGGCGCCAGAAGCTTTATAATCCTAGTTACCTAGGAGGCAGATATCTGTAGGAGGATTGTAGTTTGAAGCCAGCCCAGGGAGGGAAGTTTGTGAAACTCTTATCACCAACTAACCACTGAAAAGCTAGAAGTAGAGCTATGGCTCAAGTGGTAGGACACTAGCCTTGGGTGAAAAAAGCTAAGGGACACTGGCCTGAGTTCAAGCCCCAGTACTAGTGTAGTCACAAAAATAACCTGATAAAAGCTTGAAGATAGTGAAAATGATCGAGGATATTCCCTAGAGCTTGATAAGTAGGAGCAATCTCTCAGGAGCCAATCAGATGTGTGAAGAGCTATGAGTCTCCTCATCAAAATACTTTGTTTTTATTATGATTCTGAGACTTATGTCAGGTTTTATTTCTTTGTCTAGGAAGCTCAAGGACAAATGTGCTTAAGACTTTATGTTATTTATTCTGTGAACTAGTAATACTTCTACATATCCTGTTTCCCCTACTTCCCATCAATTTTCTTCATTTATTTTATTTAGAGGTTTAGTATATATTTTGTAGGGTATTTTTAGTCTTTTGGCTTATTATGTGCTCAACTTAATGATTAAACAGAGTGGTAGAAGTATAAATAGAAAAAAAAACATAGCCAAGAAATAAAATTCAGAACTTATTGGCAGATTTGTTGTTACTGACAAAGGAAAGATATTCAAAGATTTCTAACTTTACTCAGAAAGTAGTAGAAATATGGAGAGAAATGGAGAAGGAAGGGCAAAGAAAATTGGATTTTTTTTTTGGCCTCTTGGAACATGGTCTAAAATCTCAATTAAAAGATCAAATTGGTAATGTTAATTTTAGCTATCAACATCAAAATAATAGCTGAAACCAAGAAAGATAAAAAACATTACCTGAGTAGGTACCAAGGTCAAAGACCAAAATATAAGCCCAGTGGATAAAATGAGAATTGGGCATTTGGGGGGGAGAAATAAATGCCAGTGATGATGAAAAAAAATAGCAAGAGAGGGGGAAAAGTTGGCATTTGTGGCTCATGCCATAAGCTTAGCTACTTTGGAGGGTGAGAAAGCATGAGGATCTCAGTTTAAGGCCAGCCTAGGAAGAAAAGTCCACAAGAACCTATTTTTAAAAGCCAGGCTGGAGGCATGGCTCAAGTAGTAGAGCACTAACCTGACAAGCACAAGGCCCTGAATTCAAACCCCAGTATGAGGAGTGGGGGTGGTAAAATGTATTTCCATAAAAGCCAATGAAGAATATAATTTCAAAGAGAAATGTGAATAACATTTAAATTTGGAAGATAAAATAATTGAGGCAAACAAGGAAAGGACCATTGAACATCAGGACATAAGTACTTTCGGCTTGTGCATAAGGACAGGAGATCACAATCTTAATTGAGATGCTTCTATATATCTCTTGGTGGTATTTGCTAGTCATTAAACTACATTTTGATGTCTTACCTTTGAACTTTTCTTGTCTAGTTCACTATATATACATATAGTGTATCTTTACTATTCTAATGCCATATTACCATGTTTTAGTGCAATGCAATAACTAACACAATGTCTCAAAATTATGAGAACATGAGTAGAATCTATGATGTGATTATATCAAAGCTTACTGAATAAAAGCATGCTGGAAAATGGATGAAAATGTAGTCATACATGTAGTCATAGAGTGCCATGATATCACTTGTTTTCACCATCAGGAAATGCCATACCAGCAGCAGCCTTACCTTCTCTATGACTGAGTCTGAGCAGGTTTCATTAAACTTGTTTGCCACAGTGTTGTATTCGGGATCACTAGGTTGTAGCTGGACCACACACAAATTCTGCTGCTTCATGTCACTCCAGTGTACAGGCATTTCAGCTGCAAGACAGATGTTGGAGGATTCTCTGAGCATTCTCAATATGCTTTGAAAATACCATTTTTAAGCAGCTCATGCCAGAGACTGGTAGCTCAAGCCTGTAATTCTAACAACTCAGGAAACTGAGCTCTGAGGATCATGGTTCAAAGCCAGCCTGGGCAAAAAAAAGTCCAAGAGACTCTTGTCAAAAATTAACCACCAAAAAAGCTGGAAATGGAGCTGTGGCTCAAGTGGCAGAGCACTATCCTTGAGCAAAAAATACTCAGGGATAGAGCCTAAGCCCTGTGCTTAAGCCTCAGGACTGGTATGCACACATGAAAATCTTCATTAAAGTAGGGACCATAGATAACCCACATCAAAAGCAACTGGAATGCTTATTTTAAAAACTAATCCAACAGAGTATACGTGATCATTTTTCCTCTAGTCCACATACTACATGCATGCATGTATGCACACACGCATGAATGCACCACACACTGGATCTCTTCAATCAACCTGATTAAAGTACAGTATTTGGTACATTCACATGTAAAGTATCATGGTAAAGCCCATTTGAGTTATTACCATGCACTTTAATGAATATGAATATTAAGTTAAAACATGTCCTGTCTGGAGTATATGTTCTAGTTTAAGGAAGGCCAGTGAATGGAGAGGGGGAAGGAGAACAAATACAGTCAAAATACTTTATGCACATACATGAAAATAGATCGTTGAGGCTAGCTGAATCTTGTTTGATAAGGTGGAGGGGAGGATGGAGAATGATATATGAGTGACTGGATGGAAGATCAAGATGCATTTCATACATAAATCTGTTAAAATGAAACTTCCTTATATAACTAATTGATGCTAACAAAAAAATAGTACAGGGCTGGGGATATAGCCTAGTGGCAAGAGTGCCTGCCTCGGATACACGAGGCCCTAGGTTCGATTCCCCAGCACCACATATACAGAAAACGGCCAGAAGCGGCGCTGTGGCTCAAGTGGCAGAGTGCTAGCCTTGAGCGGGAAGAAGCCAGGGACAGTGCTCAGGCCCTGAGTCCAAGGCCCAGGACTGGCCAAAAAATAAAAAATAAAAAAAAAATAGTACAAAACCAAACAGACCCCCAGAAAAACAAAAAGGGCTAGTGATGTAACTCAGTGGCAGATCACTTGTCTAGCCTTTGAAAGGCCCTGGATTTAGTTCTCAAAACAATTTTCTCCCATAAGAGGAGGAAGAAGAAGAAGAGAAGGAGGAGGAGGAGGAGGAGGAGGAGGAGGAGGAGGAGGAGGAGGAGGAGGAGGAGGAGGAGGAGGAGGAGGAGGAGGAGGAGGAGGAGGGGGAGGAGGGGGAGGGGGAGGAGGGGGAGGAGGAGGAGGAGGAGGAGGAAGGGGAGGAGGAGGGGGAGGGGGAGGGGGAGGGGAGGGGGAGGGGGAGGGGGAGGGGGAGGGGGAGGGGGAAAGGGGAGGAAGACGGGAGGAGAAGGAGGAAAAAGAAAGACCTCAATTTGTTAAATCAGAATTTCCTAGGGATGTAAACTATATCCACACTTTTCGTCATGCTAAGATGTGAGGATTACTTTGACCCTACAATACATTTGAATTTCTTTCCAGGATGTTCTCTGACATAACAAAAACAAAACTTACTTGGCAGACTTCCTTGAAAAGCCCCCAAAAAGACTACAGAGAAAAAAAAATAGCTTTTTCATGCAAGAGCAATGTTAATAACATACATTTCATAAAAATGAGCAACTCACATGTAATTCCAGACAGCCCAGATGGCTGGAGAGAAGTCTGAAACCCTTCTCTTTTCTTCATGTTGACATAAAACACATTCAATATTTGGGGGTAAAAGATAACAACTTTAACTTTTTTCACAGACCGGCTTGATCCTTGCCTGATAAATTCTTCAATGGCATCCATTATGGCTTCTGCAACCTTATTTGGGTCTTGTCTGGCATTTCCTGGAAAAGAAAATAATTTTTTTAAAAGACTAGAGAAAAAAATTAGCTAGTGGAATTAGCTTAGGAATAAATTAGTGATTTACAAGTCTCACAGAATAAATATCTGCCCTCAATTCTATCATAAACTGTAAGTTTTTCTAACCATCACCTGGATGACACCTAGATGCAAGATGGAGATTTTTGTTCTATAATGTCTAGCCGATATCTCAGCACTAACCCTGAAACTGGTAGTTTGTGGCATTTACTTCTGCCCTATTCAGCTGCTCCCAGCTCTTTGTGCTCCTCCCTTCCTGTTAAAGAATGCCAAGTAACCTTTTTACTTGGATCAGTAGTGTCCTCATAAGATCTACAAAAAGCAGAGTGTTCTTTTACATGCCTGACTCTCTCACAATACTAAGTGCTCCCTGTGGACTTTCTTAACATCTTTCCATTCCCTAGGCCTAAGCACATAAATCTGTAATCATACCAAGGAATGAGTTCATGAACATAGGGGTAATAAAAGAAGGGGTAGAGTCAGGGAACAGCAAGAGAAAGTACAGCATGTTGTGTGGGGAGGGGATAGGTATGTGAATGTTAGTTTGGGGTTGTATTGAACTTACAGTGGTTACAGGAATTGCCCCCATTGGGCATGTTTCTAGTAAGAATCCGAAGAAGGTTTCCTTTAATGATAAAGGCTGCCTTGATCATGGTTGCAAATCAACTTTAAATCAGCAAATATGGGGTCATCTTTAGCTCAGATGATGGTGAAAACAGCTAAAGAGGACAAGCAAGGAGAACCTGCTGACTTGATCTTTTTTTTGTGCAGACCAGCAGTGCAACTGGGTCAGTGGGCAGAGAATAAGTTGGCAGCAACCAAAGAATTCTCCAAAAAGGGGACTTATTTATACAACATGAAAGCTAATTTAATTCTCTGTTTCTTGTTTTGACTCCATCTAGTGACTAGCCTGGCTTCTGTTTTCTTAGCCTAATGTACACTGAGTTAGAAATACAGAACTAGATTTAATAGGGGGGAAAAAAACTACAGATGGAAAAAGAGAGAGAAGCTATTGATGGGTTACCAGAAAAGCTAGGTATAAGTAGAGAAATAATAGAGAAAAGACAGGTAGATGGATAGACAGATAAATAGATAGCTAGATGATAGATGAAATGTTGGCTAACCTGCTAGGAATGGATTTTATGATTAATAATTAAAAGCAATAAAATACACTTCAGGTTATAGGAAAGTGGTAAAATAGACTTGGATTTCTATGTAGAAACATTATGGCGAATGGTATAGAAGTACAGAAAGCAAGGTATCGGGTGGTGGTTGAAAGGTCCAGAAAGTGAAAAATGTGATTGACTTTATTGAGATTAAGTTTTTGAAAAGCCTGGATATCAGTCTAAGACAGTCAAACTTCAATTCCCAAGTAGAAGAATGAGAGCTCAGTGCCGGTTCCCCTCTCACTGGAACCAGGCCAACCCATGGCTCCCATTCACACAGAGACTGCATAGACCTCTGATGAAGAAGAGTAGTCCTTACAGGACCCAAGCACAAATCCTTCAGCATTACACATAGCCAGCTCCTGGGCCAAAGATGGAAGGGCATTAACCAGTGATAAATCCAACACTAGAATTTTATGTGAAGAGTCACATACTCGTCATATGGTTTGAGGCACTCACAAAGTTAAAATTAACAAGGAGGTACTAGTCATCAGAAATGATAAGATAATGGTATTTGCAGGGAAATGGTCAGATATTGAACAAATAATGTCTAGCGAGACAAGTCTAGAACACAGAGAACAAAGGCACATGGCCTCCTTGATATATGATTGTTGGTGCGGGGGAGAACAGTAGAGACCAGGTCTGCAAAATAACCAACTTCTTTTCAAATGGTATTTCCACATGTTTGGGTCAGTGACTATACATTATATATCTAAAACTAAACAACTACTAAACAAACATAAAAAGGTCTAGGATAGACCTATCAGAGGATCACAATAGCTCAACAGCTATGTACACATGATTATATAAGATGAGGATAAGCAAAAAGAACTCCAAGAGAATGATACAGGAGGGCTTATTGCTGTCATTAAGTTTAATTTTCTAGGTGAATTTCCTTTGGTGTACCCCACATGGTTACTGTATATGGCATTGGTACACTGGATATTGTATATATGCTTACCTGAACTAGGGAAGGGAAAGAAAAATGAGGGAGGGTGTAACAAATATGACAAGAAATGTACTCACTACCTCATTATGTAACTGTACCCCTCTGCACATCACCTTGTCAATAAAATTTAATTTAAAAAAATTAGCAAGGAGGGGGAAGGGTTGGAAAGAAGGTGGAAAGTTAAGTTTCTGATCCACTCAGTTCTAGAGACTTGAGAGACCCAGAGAGGTCTGAAGCCAAGAAGCAGAGCTGGCTATTGAGTTGGGAACTAGAAAGCCTTATCTGCTCCAGAGGAAGAATTGCACCCACTTGTGGAAGTGAATGTACCTGTACCTTCTAAAACTTGTGAAATAATTCATGGGGGAAACCACCAACGGAAGACTATGGAAGAGATCATGGTTGCTCAGGACATATAGAAGGGTAGGAGGGGAGAAGAAGCAGGGCCATAGAACCAAGGAGGCAAGGCAGGACAAATTTTTTTTAAAAATAAAAGAAAGCCATGTTCATCTGCTAGCCAAGTAGGGCCAGGTGGAGGTGGGTATAGTAATGTTCCTCACAGGGAGAGAAGAGAGGAGCAAGTGGGGGAATGATGTGGAAGTTACATAGGGAATTGAGAAAATTAGAAAAAAAAATAGATAAAAGAGCCAGAGGGATGGCCTTTCTTTCCGCTCCCTTCTTTCTCTTCTCCTACCTTCCTTTTCTTTCCCTTTTAATTCTTAGTCTAATATAATAACATTCTCTTCAATTTCTTCCATTATGTCTATTGAAACTGGGTCTTGTAGTTGCTTAAGCTTATCCTTGAACCTGTGTACAAGTGGTCCTCCTGCCTCAGCCTTCCCAGTCACTGGGACTATAGGCACTTGTATCACCATGCCTGTTCTCTTTTTCTTCTTATTTTACTTGAAACACCTAAAGGCCTTGCTCATCCTTTCAGAGGTTGAGAAAAGGGTGAATTCCTGTCCTCACTGGGGCTCAGCCACACTGACTCAGTACAAATCCATGGGAAAGGGGACATCCTCAGGATTTATCCTGGACATCCAGGGGCTACAAACCTGTTCCAATGGCTGGGAGACAAATGGATGAGTAATTTCTGTTTTCACATTCTTGCAACACGCTGGAAACGGACCTCTTGACATTGTTTTCACCAGCAACGTGTATAATATTCTTGCACTTCAATGACCCACCATCAGTAATTATATATCCATTGTGGTTCTGTTGGGCTGGGAAACACAGACAAAAAAATCCAAATGAGACATTGAGCCTACTACTCTTTAGAAAGCAAGATGTCTCACATGGCAAGGAAGGGTTTTGTGAATAAGAAGCTCTCAAAATGCTCTCTGTGATGAAATTTTATGGCCAAATTTATCTTTTTTAGATGTGAGATTATTTCCCATCTCTCATTCTTTGTCATTGGAATTTTTTAATAAAATGTAGAATTTAAAGACAAATGCATTGTCTTCTCAGCCCAAAAGCTTTCCTTGATCTTTCCATATCAGTCTTCTTTTATAATTTAAGACCAAATGCTAGCATGGTGCCTTACCACGTAAAGAACATTCCATTTCAACATGTTTTCCTGCGCCTTCTAAAATGGCTTTGGAGACACCTACAAGAGAAAATCAAGGTGGTAACAATCATGAAAGTAAATCACTGCAGTGTATTTGCATAAGAAATATGGTCTTATTGTCATCGAGGTATGATATAGGCATATAAATATGTATGTGTATACAAACACATATATTTACATATTTAGATGTATATGTATGTGACACACACACATATATATAGTTATATGCAATAACTTATAAGTTCAAAGAAACTATCAAAATATTTTTAAAACCATTACTATAAATAAGCCAAAATAATCAAGCCTGGTTTGGTTATAGAAACATTCCTTTATAGGACCTACCCTGATAATTATTGCACAGGTCCAAAGCATACAAATGAAATACCTGCTTTGTGATTGAATGTATTTGAGGTTGAATTTACTATTACATCTGCATCTTCTTTGGAGATGTCTCCAGAAGCCACCTGGAAGAGGATGGGGCCAATCTTCATTTCATACATTCCTACATTAGGGCTGGAAACAGCCCCATAGAAGCCTACCAAGAGAAAAAGTAGAGCCAGTTTCCAACTCAGCAAGAAGAAGAAAGACTCTAGTCATTGCTGCTCCCCTCCATCTCCTCTGTCAGGGCTTCCTTGGCTCTCTGAGATCTTTAGCCTTTACCAGGGTCCTGGCCCCGGACTCCAGTGATAATCTATTTCCTGAAAGGGAGTAGAAAATTTAGTGTCTATCCTGCTAGTGCATAACAAACATGGTGCCTCAAATGGTTGAGGTGAAGCCAGTCCCTAAAGGCCTGTCTTTATCTCACAGTTAACAAGGAAAAAAAAATCCTCAGGAAACATATAGAAGTAAAAACCACCAAGTAAGAAAACTAAATAGTAGCTGGGTGCCAGTGGCTCAGTTTATAATCCTAGCTACTCAGGCAGGCTGAGATCTAAGGATTTCAGTTCAAAGCCAGCCTGGGCAGGAAAATCCATGAGACTCTTATCTCCAATTAGCCATCAGAAAACTAGAAGTGGTACTGTGGTAGAGCACTTGGCTTGAGTGAAAAAGCTCAGAGACAGCACCCACCCCCTGAGTTCGAGCCCCCACCCTCCTAAACAACAAAACAGTAAACACTGTGTTACTGAAAGGAGTCAAAACTTAAAGACACACCTGTATAAAAGGTTTCCTTTGATTTTGTTTTTAATTTCTCCTCTTTTTTCTTCTCCTTATGTTGTGACCCTAGCAAAACTCACACATGCTTTCTTTGTCGTTGAAAGATTAGGAAGAGTCCCTGTGGATTGGATATGCTTGGAGGGAAACCTCGATATTGTATATACATATATACTTACCCAGGTTTTGTTTGTTTTTGTGGGTAACAGTGGGGTTTAAATTAAGGGCCTCACACTTCCTAGGAAAGCAAACTAACCACCAGAGCTACACTGGCAGCACTGTTATCTGTATTGTTGTTGAGTTAGGGTTTTGCTAAAGTTTCCTGGGTTGTTCAATCTTGTGACCATCCTGCTCTGCTTCCTGAGGAGCTAGGATTACAAGTGTGCTCCACCACATACATAGCTTTAATTCTGGCTTTTGCCCCAAAGAATTTCAGAACTACAATTTCAGAACTACACACTGACATCACAAAAAACTAAAACTCAGACATGTATTCTCTATTTTTGGCCAGGGAATCCAAGGAAAGAGCTTATAATCTGAATGGTGTACATGTGTGTTTTTATGGAACATTCCTGCATTTCTTTCCCACATCTTTTTCTCTCTTAAGCCAGAACATCAAGATGATACAAGGGCAAAGAACAATAACAGTCAGCTTGAACTCTGATGGATCCCCGTCTCTGAAGCCTCCGAAGCCAAAAACCAGGTTCTACTGCTCAGAAATGGAAAGAGAATCTTACAAAGATAAAAGCTGGAGAGGAGACTTCCTAGTTTCTACATAGGAACTGAAGGAGAATCAAGAAAACTGACTCTAGTATAAGAACAACAGTAGATGCGAGGCCTAAAGTGATCCAGATGTTGAAATGATCAGGCTTGAGAGCATCTGCTATAGCAATGATCCTCATCAGAGTAAACAAGTTTTTGGTAGTGCAAGGGTTTAAACTCAAGGATGGCTAGGCAGGAACTCTACCACTGAGGCTCTGTCTGCAGTGTTTTACTTTAGTTATTTTTGAGACAGGATATCCTTTCATACCTGGGACAACATGGATTGTGATCCTCCTATTTATGCTTTCCTTAGAAGCTGGAATGACAGGTGCACACCACCACACCTAGATCTTTCTGTTGAGCTACAGCCAGTGAACTGCTTGTCTGGGTTACCTTCAAGAGTCAGTATCCCTGATTTTAACTTCTTGAGTAGATGGGTGAGAAAATATTTGAAGCAATGAAAATGATTTGAAATGAATAAATACACAAAACAGACAACGTGAGCACTCTAGAAGTCAAAAGGTACTGTTTAAAATTTTAAAATTCCCTGGATGACTTCAATAGCATGCATAGTGAACAAAGAAATGACTCAGTAAACTTGAAGGTAGATTAATATATATATATATATATATATATAAATTATCTAAAGCTACAGAGAGAAAATAAGATTGGACAGTGGGGAAGAACAGCTCCTCATAGACATATCTAATGGATTAACAATTGAAAAAACCCCAAATTTCATAATAGGTGTACATTTTTTTTACTTCAGGAAGATACAATGAAGCTAGGCACAGTTGCACAAGCCTATCATTCTAGCAACTTGGGAGGCTGAGGCAGAAGGATCACTTGAACCCAGAAGTTCAAGGGTGACTTGGGCATCATGGTGAAATCTTGTTTCAAGGCCTCAAATGCCTTGGTGAATCTCAAACAAGTTAAACTCAAAAATAACATGTCAAATTTGACAGAGGAGAAGCCTTTGGTTGGTAGTATCTTTCATTGTGTTTATTTTTTAATTGATGTCATATTATCCTTTGAAAATAGTAGTCTAATCACTAACTTCTGGAGCTTGAACTCAGGGTCTGAGTGTTGTCCCATAGCTTTTTGTTTAAGGCTGGTACTCTCACCACTTGAGTCACAGCTCTACTTCTAGATTTTTGGTGGCTAAAGCTTGCCCAGGCTGGCTTTGAACTATGGTTCTCAGATCTCAGTCTCCTGATTATGGGCATGATCAACTAGCTCCCACTTTGGTGACTAATCTCTTCAAAATCTACTGTATACATTGTATAACTTGGCCCACTTTCTCTTTTGCTCTGGCTCTTACATTGCATTCTCAGGCTTATGGAATATAATTTTATATGTTATCTATCACTCAGTTTTTTTCAGAAGAAAAATAATTGTCATCTTTTACCTGCCACCCATTAGTTACTCAGTAATTAGAAACCATTTGCCTACTTAAAAGCTTACTAAACCTTGTGTATCTTTAGTCTTGGGAATTTTGTCATCAAGAATTCCATTATTCCTTCTGGAAAATTCATCAGAAAATACCTGGAACACAAACACAGTTTTTCACCATTACATTCCTCAGTTTATCAAGAAATTTAATTCATTAGGCCTTCTGATCCTGTATATATGCATATATGTGTATACATATATATGTACGAATAAATACACATACATATACATATATACTTTAAAAAGAATAATTCTTCAATAGTATTAATTTCTTATAGACTTTTAAAGTTACCAAACAATACATATAATTCCATTTTTACAGCTATGCACAACAACTTCTGCTCCCAATTTGCTTGCTTTGCATGTGTAAATCTAAGTTCCCAAAGTACAATTTACCATAGAGAAAGTATTGACTACATACTGTATTCCACATGTCCTCACACAATACAAAGCATAGGGTGTTAAAAAAAATCTTTTACTTTTTGGAATACAAGAGTAACTCAGATAACTCATAAATCTGTGATGAAATTAAACTACTACTGATAAGTTTAAAAAAAAGACAACAACTCTTCTACTAAAGAGAAGTAATCAGTCACAGGGGACAAGTAATAGGCCACATATTTTATTCAGGTTGTTGGGGTGTAAGATTGGAATGTAGGTTACATGTTTGCTCCCAAAAGAATTTAAAGGTACTGGCTAGTCTCAGAAGAAAAAAAAGTATTTTCAGATGCTCCACTTAATCTGTGGACATCTTTTGGGTTGCTGGCTATATAATCTGTTAAATTTTTGTGATATCATGGAAGTTTTCAAACACTGAATGTCATCTACTCTCCTGGATTTGATTATAAGGCATAGAGATCAGGGATAAGGATTTAAATATCTCCCATAATGCCAAGTCTAGTGGACCACTCACAGATAATAGTAAAGAAGAGCTGAATTATGTTAGCAGAAATGATGGAAAGCCTCAGAAACGAAATCAGAAAACAATTCCAGGAGTTTAGAGTGGAAGTCTCGAAGGACATCCAGGAAGCCAAGAAAGAAATGGAAGCAAAAATGGATACAGTGCAAACTTCAGTCAAAGAAGACCTTAACATCCTGAGAAGTGAAATGCATGAAAAAATAGATTTAAAATACAACTCTTTAAAGGAAGAAATTTCCACAATCAGAGCTGATCTGGCAACCATAAATAGCTCTCTGACATCCATAAACTCCGCACTTGAATCCACAGCACAAAGAATTGACCATATGGAAGCCAGAATCTCTCTCTTGGACGATGATGCAGCCGATAAGAACCAGAAAATTACCACACTCCAAGAAATGGTAAAGCTCCAGGCAGACTAATCCAGGAGCTAGTGGACAAAGACAAGAGATATAATCTGCGCATAATTGGAATAGAAGAAGGAGCCAAATACCAGAGCAGAGGGCTTCAAAATATTCTCAATAAAGTGATTGCAGAAAACTTCGCCAATCTCACAAGGGACCCCATCCAGGTAACTGAAGCCTATAGAACACCTGGCAGACCAGATCCTAGAAAATCCACGCCAAGGCACATAATATTCAAGACTTCAGATCTCAAGAATAAAGAGCAAATTTTTAATTCAGCCAAAGCGAAGAAAGAAATTTATTACAATGGGAAGAGGATCCAAGTAACAGCAGACCTCTCCACACAAACCTACCACGCGCAAAGAGAATGGAAGAACACCATCCAAGTCCTACAGGCCAACAACTGCCAACCTAAAATAAAATATCCAGCTTCGCTGGAGTTCATATTTGAGGGGAAAACCAGATCTTTCCATAGCAAAGAGGATCTAAAGGAGTATGTGAATAAAAAACCAGCCCTGCAGCAAATTCTAAGAGGGGACTCCCACCCAACAGAAATCGTACAGGACACACAGACAGAAACAGAAAGAAACTATAATAGCCAGAGCCCAACAGAAAGAGCAGCTCACTAAAGACAAGAAAGAAAAAAAAAAGGAAAAACAGCCCAACAAGAAAATGGAAGGAGAAAAAAACACTCTTATTCTTGATCTCTTTGAATATAAACGGTATAAACTCTCTGATAAAGAGGAGCAGACTGGCAGAATGGATCCACAAACAAAAAGTTGCCATCTGTTGTCTACAAGAGACCCACTTTACAGCAAGGGATAAAAACAGGCTCCAAATGAAAGGATGGAGCAAGATCTTCCAAGCAAACGCACCTACCAAAACGGCAGGAGTAGCCATCCTGATCTCAGACAAGCTAGACTTCTCATTAAAATCAACTCAAAAAGACAAAGAAGGTCACTACTTTTTAATACAAGGAAAAATCCAGAATCAAGACATCATGGTGATAAATGTATACTCACCGAACAAAAGAGGCCCCACATATGTCAAGCAAATTCTCACAGAATTACAGAACAAGATAGACTCAAACACAATCATAGTGGGTGACTTTAACACCCCACTCTCTAAGTGACAGATCCAACACCCAGAGAATTAGCAAGGGAGTTGAGGACCTAAGTAACACTATATCCCAATGGAGCTGAGAGATCTATACAGAATCTTCCACCCTACAGAGACCCAATACACCTTCTTCTCAGCAGCCCGTGGATCATACTCCCAAATAGACCATGTCATAGCCCACACAAAGAACCTAAGCAAATACAAAAGTATTGATGTCATCCCATGTATTATATCTGACCACAGTGGATTAAAGGTAACCCTCAATAACAATGATTACCACAGAGGCTATACACATTCTTGGAGGCTAAACCCCACACTGTTATGTAACACTTGGGCCACAGACCAAATTAAAGATGAAATTAACGAATTCATAAGCCACAATGACAATAGAAATACATCACAAAGAAACCTATGGGACACAGCTAAGGCAGTACTGAGGGGCAAGATCATTGCCCTTAGCACTCACATTAAAAGAATGGAAACAGAGCAGGTGAATAACCTCACAATGAAACTAAAACAACTGGAGAAACAAGAAATGATCGAACCTAAAATGACTAGGAGGAGAGAGATCACAAAGATTAAAGAAGAGATAAATGTGATTGAAAATAGAAAGACCATTCAACAAATAAATAAGACTAAAAGCTGGTTCTTTGAGAACATAAATAAAATTGACAGACCCCTCGCAACACTTACAAAAAAAAGAAGAGACTCATATACATAAAATCAGGGACTCCACCAGAAAAATAACAACAAGTACACACGATATTCAAACAATCATAAGGAACTATTTCCAGAACCTCTACTCACTAAAAAACAATAATTTTACAGAAATGGATCAATTCTTAGAGAAGTATAAACTGCCCAAACTGAACCAAGAAGAAATAAATCAACTAAATCAACCAATAACTTACAGCGAGATACAGGGGGTAATCAAAAACCTCCCAACAAATAAAAGCCCAAGCCCAGATGGATTCACCAACAAATTCTATAAAACCTTTAGTGAGGAGCTAATACCAATACTCCTCAAACTATTCCACGAAATAGAAACAGAGGGAGAAATCCCAAACTCATTCTATGAAGCTAATATCATACTCATTCCCAAACCAGGCAAAGACCCAACAAAGAAAGAGAACTACAGACCAATATCACTAATGAACACAGACACAAAGCTCCTCAATAAAATATTAGCTAACAGGATGCAGAAACTGATCAAGAAAATTATACATCATGACCAAGTAGGCTTCATCCCACAGTCACAAGGATGGTTCAATATCCGTAAATCAATCAATGTAATTCACCACATAAACAGAACTAAAATCAAGAATCACATTGTTATCTTAGTCGATGCCCAAAAAGCCTTTGACAAAATACAACATCCATGCTTATTAAAAGCTCTGGAGAGAACAGGAATAGATGGAACATTCCTCAAAACAATAAAAACCATATACAACAGATCAACTGCTAACATCATATTAAATGGAGAGAAACTTAAATCATTCCCCCTAAACTCAGGAACAACACAAGGATGCACACTCTCCCCACTTCTTTTAAACACAGTGCTGGAATCCCTAGCCATAGCAATAAGGCAAGAGGAGGACATCAAAGGGATCCACATCGGCAAGGAAGAAATCAAGCTATCCCTATTCGCAGATGACATGATCTTATATCTGAAAGACCGAAAAAACTCAGTCCCCAAATTCCTACACCTAATAAACCATTTTGGCAAAGTAGCAGGATACAAAATCAATCCACAAAAGTCAGCAGCTTTTCTGTACACCAGCAATGTACAAGCAGAAAAGGAAATTATGGAAACAATTCCATTTACAGTAGCCAAAAAAAAGTACCTAGGAATCAACCTAACCAAGGACGTGATGGAACTATTTAATGAGAACTATAAAAATCTAATAAGGTAAGTCAAAGAAGACACAAGGAGATGGAAAGACCTCCCATGCTCATGGGTAGGCAGAATCAATATAGTGAAAATGGCCACATTGCCCAAATTGTTATACAAATTCAATGCAATCCTTATCAAAATCCCAGTCACATTCTTCACTGAAATAAAGAAAGCAATCCATAAATTCATATGAAACAGCAAAAGACCTAGAATAGCCAAAGCAATTCTAGGCAAAAAAAAAAAAAAAGCAGTGCAGGAGGTATCACAATACCAGACTTCAAGCTCTACTATAGGGCCATCATAACAAAAACAGCCTGGTATTGGTATAAAATGCATTTGAATTGAAGATCTAGAAATAAAACCGCACTCTTACAGTCAGCTGATATTCGACAAAGGAGCTAAAGACCTACAATAGAAAAAACATAGCCTCTTCAACTACTGGTGCTGGGAGAACTGGGCAGCCATATGCAGAAAACTCAAAGTAGACTCAAGCCTATCACCATGCACCAAGATCAACTCAAAATGGATCAAGAACCTCAATATCAGACCTGAATCCTTGAAACTACTGAAGGACAGAGTAGGAAAGACACTAGAACTTATAGGCACAGGAAGGAACTTCCTGAATAGAGTCCCAGGGGCACAACAAATAGAGGAGAGACTCAACAAATGGGACTACTACAAATTAAAAAGTTTCTGCACAGCTAAGGACATAGCCACCAAAACAGAAAGACAGCCAACCATATGGGAAAGGATCTTTACCAGCACAGCAACAGACAAAGGCCTAATATCTGTCATCTACAGAGAACTCAAAAAACTAAGCCCCTCCAAGCCCAGTAAACCAATTAGGAAATGGGCAAAGGAGCTAAAGAGAGACTTCACAAGAGAAGAGATAAAAATGGTAAAGAAACATATGAGGAATTGTTCAACATCCCTGGTAGTAAAGGAAATGCAAATAAAAACAACCCTGAGATACCACCTCACTCCATTTAGAATGGCCTATACTCTGAACTCAGGCAACAACAAATGCTGGAGGGGGTGCGGGGAAAGAGGAGCCCTTCTCCATTGTTGGTGGGAGTGCAAATTAGTACAACCACTTTGGAGAACAGTATGGAGGTTTCTCAAAAAGCTCAATATAGACCTCCACTATGACCCAGCCATACCACTCCTAGGCATCTATCCTGAACAGCAGGTCCCAAGATATCAAAAAGACATTTGCACTTCCATGTTTATCGCTGCACAATTCACAATAGCCAAAATATGGAATCAACCTAGATGCCCCTCCACAGATGAATGGATCCAAAAAATATGGTACCTATACACAATGGAATACTACATAGCGATTAGGAATGGTGAAATA